>NW_026970218.1:0-300000 GCF_028390025.1 Pseudophryne corroboree | reverse complement strand
TTGCATACTGCATTGCATGGATTGTGATGTCATAATTTTGCATTGCATACTGCATTGCATGGATTGTGATATCATGATTTTGCATTGCATACTGCATTGCTTGGATTGTGATGTCATAATTTTGCATTGCATACTGCATCGCATGGATTGTGATATCATAATTTTGCATTGCATACTGCATTGCATGGATTGTGAGGTCATAATTTTGCATTACATACTGCATTGCATGGATTGTGATGTCATAATTTTGCATTAAATTATGCTTTGCATGGATTATTATGTCATAATTTTGCATTGCATACTGCATTGCATGGATTGTGATATCATAATTTTGCATTGCATACTGCATTGCTTGGATTGTGGTGTCATAATTTTGCATTGCATACTGCATTGCATGGACTGTGATGTCATAAGTTTGCATTAAATGATGCTTTGCATGGATTATGATGTCATAATTTTGCATTGCATACTGCTTTGCATGGATTGTGATGTCATAATTTTGCATTGCATACTGCATTGCATGGATTGTGATGTCATAATTTTGCATTGCATACTGCATTGCATGGATTGTGATATCATAATTTTGCATTGCATACTGCATTGCTTGGATTGTTATGTCATAATTTTGCATTGCATACTGCATTGCATGGATTGTGATATCATAATTTTGCATTGCATACTGCATTGCATGGATTGTGATGTCATAATTTTGCATTACATACTGCATTGCATGGATCGTGATGTCATAATTTTGCATTAAATGATGCTTTGCATGGATTGTGATGTCATAATTTTGCTTTGCATACTGCATTGCATGGATTGTGATGTCATAATTTTGCATTAAATGATGCTTTGCATGGATTATGATGTCATAATTTTGCAATGCATACTGCATTGCATGGATTGTGATGTCATAATTTTGCATTGCATACTGCATTGCATGGATTGTGATATCATAATTTTGCATTGCATACTGCATTGCTTGGATTGTGATGTCATAATTTTGCATTGCATACTGCATTGCATGGATTGTGATATCATAATTTTGCATTGCATACTGCATTGCATGGATTGTGATGTCATAATTTTGCATTGCATACTGCATTGCATGGATCGTGATGTCATAATTTTGCATTAAATGATGCTTTGCATGGATTGTGATGTCATAATTTTGCTTTGCATACTGCATTGCATCGATTGTGATGTCATAATTTTGCATTAAATTATGCTTTGCATGGATTATGATGTCATAATTTTGCATTGCATACTGCATTGCATGGATTGTGATGTCATAATTTTGCATTGCATACTGCATTGCATGGATTGTGATGTCATAATTTTGCATTGCATACTGCATTGCATGGATTGTGATGTCATAATTTTGCATTAAATGATGCTTTGCATGGATTATGATGTCATAATTTTGCATTGCATACTGCATTGCATGGATTGTGATGTCATAATTTTGCATTGCATACTGCATTGCATGGATTGTGATGTCATAATTTTGCATTAAAATATGCTTTGCATGGATTATGATGTCATAATGTTGCATTGCATACAACATTGCGTGGATTGTGATGTCATAATTTTGCATTAAATGATGCTTAGCATGAATTATAATGTCATACTTTTGCATTGCATACTGCATTGCATGGATTGTGATGTCATAATTTTGCATTGCATACTGCATTGCATGGATTGTGATGTCATAATTTTGCATTAAATGTTGCTTTGCATGGATTATGATGTCATAATTTTGCATTGCATACTGCATTGCATGGATTGTGATGTCATATTTTTGCATTGCATACTGCATCGCATGGATTGTGATATCATAATTTTGCATTGCATACTGCATTGCATGGATTGTGAGGTCATAATTTTGCATTACATACTGCATTGCATGGATTGTGATGTCATAATTTTGCATTAAATTATGCTTTGCATGGATTATTATGTCATAATTTTGCATTGCATACTGCATTGCATGGATTGTGATGTCATAATTTTGCATTACATACTGCATTGCATGGATCGTGATGTCATAATTTTGCATTAAATGATGCTTTGCATGGATTGTGATGTCATAATTTTGCATTGCATACTGCATATCATGGATTGTGATGTCATAATTTTGCATTGCATACTGCATATCATGGATTGTGATGTCATAATTCTGCATTGCATACTGCATTGCATGGACTGTGATGTCATAAGTTTGCATTAAATGATGCTTTGCATGGATTATGATGTCATAATTTTGCATTGCATACTGCATTGCATGGATTGTGATATCATAATTTTGCATTGCATACTGCATTGCTTGGATTGTGGTGTCATAATTTTGCATTGCATACTGCATTGCATGGACTGTGATGTCATAAGTTTGCATTAAATGATGCTTTGCATGGATTATGATGTCATAATTTTGCATTGCATACTGCTTTGCATGGATTGTGATGTCATAATTTTGCATTGCATACTGCATTGCATGGATTGTGATGTCATAATTTTGCATTGCATACTGCATTGCATGGATTGTGATATCATAATTTTGCATTGCATACTGCATTGCTTGGATTGTTATGTCATAATTTTGCATTGCATACTGCATTGCATGGATTGTGATATCATAATTTTGCATTGCATACTGCATTGCATGGATTGTGATGTCATAATTTTGCATTGCATACTGCATTGCATGGATCGTGATGTCATAATTTTGCATTAAATGATGCTTTGCATGGATTGTGATGTCATAATTTTGCTTTGCATACTGCATTGCATGGATTGTGATGTCTTAATTTTGCATTAAATGATGCTTTGCATGGATTATGATGTCATAATTTTGCATTGCATACTGCATTGCATGGATTGTGATGTCATAATTTTGCATTGCATACTGCATTGCATGGATTGTGATATCATAATTTTGCATTGCATACTGCATTGCTTGGATTGTGATGTCATAATTTTGCATTGCATACTGAATTGCATGGATCGTGATGTCATAATTTTGCATTAAATGATGCTTTGCATGGATTGTGATGTCATAATTTTGCTTTGCATACTGCATTGCATGGATTGTGATGTCATAATTTTGCTTTGCATACTGCATTGCATGGATTGTGATGTCATAATTTTGCATTAAATGATGCTTTGCATGGATTATGATGTCATAATTTTGCATTGCATACTGCATTGCTTGGATTGTGATGTCATAATTTTGCATTGCATACTGCATTGCATGGATTGTGATATCATAATTTTGCATTGCATACTGCATTGCATGGATTGTGATGTCATAATTTTGCATTGCATACTGCATTGCATGGATCGTGATGTCATAATTTTGCATTAAATGATGCTTTGCATGGATTGTGATGTCATAATTTTGCTTTGCATACTGCATTGCATCGATTGTGATGTCATAATTTTGCATTAAATTATGCTTTGCATGGATTATGATGTCATAATTTTGCATTGCATACGGCATTGCATGGATTGTGATGTCATAATTTTGCATTGCATACTGCATTGCATGGATTGTGATGTCATAATTTTGCATTGCATACTGCATTGCATGGATTGTGATGTCATAATTTTGCATTAAATGATGCTTTGCATGGATTATGATGTCATAATTTTGCATTGCATACTGCATTGCATGGATTGTGATGTCATAATTTTGCATTGCATACTGCATTGCATGGATTGTGATGTCATAATTTTGCATTAAAATATGCTTTGCATGGATTATGATGTCATAATGTTGCATTGCATACAACATTGCGTGGATTGTGATGTCATAATTTTGCATTAAATGATGCTTAGCATGAATTATAATGTCATACTTTTGCATTGCATACTGCATTGCATGGATTGTGATGTCATAATTTTGCATTGCATACTGCATCGCATGGATTGTGATATCATAATTTTGCATTGCATACTGCATTGCATGGATTGTGATGTCATAATTTTGCATTGCATACTGCATTGCATGGATTGTGATGTCATAATGTTGCATTAAATTATGCTTTGCCTGGATTGTGATGTCATAATTTTGCTTTGCATACTGCATTGCATGGATTGTGATGTCATAATTTTGCATTAAATTATGCTTTGCATGGATTATTATGTCATAATTTTGCATTGCATACTGCATTGCATGGATTGTGATGTCATAATTTTGCATTACATACTGCATTGCATGGATCGTGATGTCATAATTTTGCATTAAATGATGCTTTGCATGGATTGTGATTTCATAATTTTGCATTGCATACTGCATTGCATGGATTGTGATGTCATAATTTTGCATTGCATACTGCATTGCATGGATTGTGATATCATAATTTTGCATTGCATACTGCATTGCTTGGATTGTGATGTCATAATTTTGCATTGCATACTGCATTGCTTGGATTGTGATGTCATAATTTTGCATTGCATACTGCATTGCATGGATTGTGATATCATAATTTTGCATTGCATACTGCATTGCATGGATTGTGATGTCATAATTTTGCATTGCATACTGCATTGCATGGATCGTGATGTCATAATTTTGCATTAAATGATGCTTTGCATGGATTGTGATGTCATAATTTTGCTTTGCATACTGCATTGCATGGATTGTGATGTCATAATTTTGCATTAAATGATGCTTTGCATGGATTATGATGTCATAATTTTGCATTGCATACTGCATTGCATGGATTGTGATGTCATAATTTTGCATTGCATACTGCATTGCATGGATTGTGATATCATAATTTTGCATTGCATACTGCATTGCTTGGATTGTGATGTCATAATTTTGCATTGCATACTGCATTGCATGGATTGTGATATCATAATTGTGCATTGCATACTGCATTGCATGGATTGTGATGTCATAATTTTGCATTGCATACTGCATTGCATGGATCGTGATGTCATAATTTTGCATTAAATGATGCTTTGCATGGATTGTGATGTCATAATTTTGCTTTGCATACTGCATTGCATCGATTGTGATGTCATAATTTTGCATTAAATTATGCTTTGCATGGATTATGATGTCATAATTTTGCATTGCATACTGCATTGCATGGATTGTGATATCATAATTTTGCATTGCATACTGCATTGCTTGGATTGTGATGTCATAATTTTGCATTGCATACTGCATTGCTTGGATTGTGATGTCATAATTTTGCATTGCATACTGCATTGCATGGATTGTGATATCATAATTTTGCATTGCATACTGCATTGCTTGGATTGTGATGTCATAATTTTGCATTGCATACTGCATTGCATGGATTGTGATATCATAATTGTGCATTGCATACTGCATTGCATGGATTGTGATGTCATAATTTTGCATTGCATACTGCATTGCATGGATCGTGATGTCATAATTTTGCATTAAATGATGCTTTGCATGGATTGTGATGTCATAATTTTGCTTTGCATACTGCATTGCATCGATTGTGATGTCATAATTTTGCATTAAATTATGCTTTGCATGGATTATGATGTCATAATTTTGCATTGCATACTGCATTGCATGGATTGTGATGTCATAATTTTGCATTGCATACTGCATTGCATGGATTGTGATGTCATAATTTTGCATTGCATACTGCATTGCATGGATTGTGATGTCATAATTTTGCATTAAATGATGCTTTGCATGGATTATGATGTCATAATTTTGCATTGCATACTGCATTGCATGGATTGTGATGTCATAATTTTGCATTGCATACTGCATTGCATGGATCGTGATGTCATAATTTTGCATTAAATGATGCTTTGCATGGATTGTGATGTCATAATTTTGCTTTGCATACTGCATTGCATCGATTGTGATGTCATAATTTTGCATTAAATTATGCTTTGCATGGATTATGATGTCATAATTTTGCATTGCATACTGCATTGCATGGATTGTGATGTCATAATTTTGCATTGCATACTGCATTGCATGGATTGTGATGTCATAATTTTGCATTGCATACTGCATTGCATGGATTGTGATGTCATAATTTTGCATTAAATGATGCTTTGCATGGATTATGATGTCATAATTTTGCATTGCATACTGCATTGCATGGATTGTGATGTCATAATTTTGCATTGCATACTGCATTGCATGGATTGTGATGTCATATTTTGCATTAAATGTTGCATTGCTTGGATTGTGATGTCATAATTTTTCATTAAATGATGCTTTGCATGGATTGTGATGTCATATTTTTGCATTAAATGATGCTTTGCATGGATTGTGATGTCATAATTTTGCATTGCATACTGCATTTCATGGATCGTGATGTCATAATTTTGCATTAAATGATGCTTTGCATAGATTGTGATGTCATAATTTTGCATTGCATGGATTGTGATGTCATAATTTTGCATTGCATACTGCATTGCATGGATTGTGATGTCATATTTTGCATTAAATGTTGCATTGCTTGGATTGTGAAGTCATAATTTTGCATTAAATGATGTTTTGCATGGATTGTGATGTCATATTTTTGCATTAAATGATGCTTTGCATGGATTGTGATGTCATAATTTTGCATTGCATACTGCATTTCATGGATCGTGATGTCATAATTTTGCATTAAATGATGCTTTGCATGGATTGTGATGTCATAATTTTGCTTTGCATACTGCATTGCATGGATTGTGATGTCATAATTTTGCATTAAATGATGCTTTGCATGGATTATGATGTCATAATTTTGCATTGCATACTGCATATCATGGATTGCGATGTCATAATTTTGCATTGCATACTGCTTATCATGGATTGTGATGTCATAATTTTGCATTGCATACTGCATTGCATGGACTGTGATGTCATAATTTTGCATTAAATGATGCTTTGCATGGATTATGATGTCATAATTTTGCATTGCATACTGCATTGCATGGATTGTGATATCATAATTTTGCATTGCATACTGCATTGCTTGGATTGTGGTGTCATAATTTTGCATTGCATACTGCATTGCATGGATTGTGATGTCATAATTTTGCATTAAATGTTGCTTTGCATGGATTATGATGTCATAATTTTGCATTGCATACTGCATTGCATGGATTGTGATGTCATAATTTTGCATTGCATACTGCATTGCATGGATTGTGGTATCATGATTTTGCATTGCATACTGCATTGCTTGGATTGTGATGTCATAATTTTGCATTGCATACTGCATCGCATGGATTGTGATATCATAATTTTGCATTGCATACTGCATTGCATGGATTGTGATGTCATAATTTTGCATTAAATTATGCTTTGCATGGATTATTATGTCATAATTTTGCATTGCATACTGCATTGCATGGATTGTGATGTAATAATTTTGCATTACATACTGCATTGCATGGATCGTGATGTCATAATTTTGCATTAAATGATGCTTTGCATGGATTGTGATGTCATAATTTTGCATTGCATACTGCATATCATGGATTGTGATGTCATAATTTTGCATTGCATACTGCATATCATGGATTGTGATGTCATAATTTTGCATTGCATACTGCATTGCATGGACTGTGATGTCATAAGTTTGCATTAAATGATGCTTTGCATGGATTATGATGTCATAATTTTGCATTGCATACTGCATTGCATGGATTGTGATATCATAATTTTGCATTGCATACTGCATTGCTTGGATTGTGGTGTCATAATTTTGCATTGCATACTGCATTGCATGGACTGTGATGTCATAAGTTTGCATTAAATGATGCTTTGCATGGATTATGATGTCATAATTTTGCATTGCATACTGCATTGCATGGATCGTGATGTCATAATTTTGCATTAAATGATGCTTTGCATGGATTGTGATGTCATAATTTTGCTTTGCATAATGCATTGCATGGATTGTGATGTCATAATTTTGCATTAAATGATGCTTTGCATGGATTATGATGTCATAATTTTGCATTGCATACTGCATTGCATGGATTGTGATGTCATAATTTTGCATTGCATACTGCATTGCATGGATTGTGATATCATAATTTTGCATTGCATACTGCATTGCTTGGATTGTGATGTCATAATTTTGCATTGCATACTGCATTGCATGGATTGTGATATCATAATTTTGCATTGCATACTGCATTGCATGGATTGTGATGTCATAATTTTGCATTGCATACTGCATTGCATGGATCGTGATGTCATAATTTTGCATTAAATGATGCTTTGCATGGATTATGATGTCATAATTTTGCATTGCATATTGCATTGCATGGATTGTGATGTCATAATTTTGCATTGCATACTGCATTGCATGGATTGTGATGTCATAATTTTGCATTGCATACTGCATTGCATGGATTGTGATGTCATAATTTTGCATTAAATGATGCTTTGCATGGATTATGATGTCATAATTTTGCATTGCATACTGCATTGCATGGATTGTGATGTCATAATTTTGCATTGCATACTGCATTGCATGGATTGTGATGTCATAATTTTGCATTAAAATATGCTTTGCATGGATTATGATGTCATAATGTTGCATTGCATACAACATTGCGTGGATTGTGATGTCATAATTTTGCATTAAATGATGCTTAGCATGAATTATAATGTCATACTTTTGCATTGCATACTGCATTGCATGGATTGTGATGTCATAATGTTGCATTGCATACTGCATTGCATGGATTGTGATGTCATAATTTTGCATTAAAAGATGCTTTGCATGGATTATGATGTCATAATTTTGCATTGCATACTGCATTGCATGGATTGTGATGTCATAATTTTGCATTGCATACTGCATTGCATGGATTGTGATGTCATAATTTTGCATTAAATGATGCTTTGCATGGATTGTGATGTCATATTTTTGCATTAAATGATGCTTTGCATGGATTGTGATGTCATAATTTTGCATTGCATACTGCATTTCATGGACCGTGATGTCATAATTTTGCATTAAATGATGCTTTACATGGATTGTGATGTCATAATTTTGCTTTGCATACTGCATTGCATGGATTGTGATGTCATAATTTTGCATTAAATGATGCTTTGCATGGATTATGATGTCATAATTTTGCATTGCATACTGCATATCATGGATTGTGATGTCATAATTTTGCATTGCATACTGCATATCATGGATTGTGATGTCATAATTTTGCATTGCATACTGCATTGCATGGACTGTGATGTCATAATTTTGCATTAAATGATGCTTTGCATGGATTATGATGTCATAATTTTGCATTGCATACTGCATTGCATGGATTGTGATATCATAATTTTGCATTGCATACTGCATTGCTTGGATTGTGGTGTCATAATTTTGCATTGCATACTGCATTGCATGGATTGTGATGTCATAATTTTGCATTAAATGATGCTTTGCATGGATTATGATGTCATAATTTTGCATTGCATACTGCATTGCATGGATTGTGATGTCATAATTTTGCATTGCATACTGCATTGCATGGATTGTGATATCATGATTTTGCATTGCATACTGCATTGCTTGGATTGTGATGTCATAATTTTGCATTGCATACTGCATCGCATGGATTGTGATATCATAATTTTGCATTGCATACTGCATTGCATGGATTGTGATGTCATAATTTTGCATTGCATACTGCATTGCATGGATTGTGATGTCATAATGTTGCATTAAATTATGCTTTGCCTGGATTGTGATGTCATAATTTTGCTTTGCATACTGCATTGCATGGATTGTGATGTCATAATTTTGCATTAAATTATGCTTTGCATGGATTATTATGTCATAATTTTGCATTGCATACTGCATTGCATGGATTGTGATGTCATAATTTTGCATTACATACTGCATTGCATGGATCGTGATGTCATAATTTTGCATTAAATGATGCTTTGCATGGATTGTGATTTCATAATTTTGCATTGCATACTGCATTGCATGGATTGTGATGTCATAATTTTGCATTGCATACTGCATTGCATGGATTGTGATATCATAATTTTGCATTGCATACTGCATTGCTTGGATTGTGATGTCATAATTTTGCATTGCATACTGCATTGCTTGGATTGTGATGTCATAATTTTGCATTGCATACTGCATTGCATGGATTGTGATATCATAATTTTGCATTGCATACTGCATTGCATGGATTGTGATGTCATAATTTTGCTTTGCATACTGCATTGCATGGATTGTGATGTCATAATTTTGCTTTGCATACTGCATTGCATGGATTGTGATGTCATAATTTTGCATTAAATGATGCTTTGCATGGATTATGATGTCATAATTTTGCATTGCATACTGCATATCATGGATTGTGATGTCATAATTTTGCATTGCATACTGCTTATCATGGATTGTGATGTCATAATTTTGCATTGCATACTGCATTGCATGGACTGTGATGTCATAATTTTGCATTAAATGATGCTTTGCATGGATTATGATGTCATAATTTTGCATTGCATACTGCATTGCATGGATTGTGATATCATAATTTTGCATTGCATACTGCATTGCTTGGATTGTGGTGTCATAATTTTGCATTGCATACTGCATTGCATGGATCGTGATGTCATAATTTTGCATTAAATGATGCTTTGCATAGATTGTGATGTCATAATTTTGCATTGCATGGATTGTGATGTCATAATTTTGCATTGCATACTGCATTGCATGGATTGTGATGTCATATTTTTGCATTAAATGATGCTTTGCATGGATTGTGATGTCATAATTTTGCATTGCATACTGCATTTCATGGATCGTGATGTCATAATTTTGCATTAAATGATGCTTTGCATAGATTGTGATGTCATAATTTTGCATTGCATGGATTGTGATGTCATAATTTTGCATTGCATACTGCATTGCATGGATTGTGATGTCATATTTTGCATTAAATGTTGCATTGCTTGGATTGTGAAGTCATAATTTTGCATTAAATGATGTTTTGCATGGATTGTGATGTCATATTTTTGCATTAAATGATGCTTTGCATGGATTGTGATGTCATAATTTTGCATTGCATACTGCATTTCATGGATCGTGATGTCATAATTTTGCATTAAATGATGCTTTGCATGGATTGTGATGTCATAATTTTGCTTTGCATACTGCATTGCATGGATTGTGATGTCATAATTTTGCATTAAATGATGCTTTGCATGGATTATGATGTCATAATTTTGCATTGCATACTGCATATCATGGATTGCGATGTCATAATTTTGCATTGCATACTGCTTATCATGGATTGTGATGTCATAATTTTGCATTGCATACTGCATTGCATGGACTGTGATGTCATAATTTTGCATTAAATGATGCTTTGCATGGATTATGATGTCATAATTTTGCATTGCATACTGCATTGCATGGATTGTGATATCATAATTTTGCATTGCATACTGCATTGCTTGGATTGTGGTGTCATAATTTTGCATTGCATACTGCATTGCATGGATTGTGATATCATAATTGTGCATTGCATACTGCATTGCATGGATTGTGATGTCATAATTTTGCATTGCATACTGCATTGCATGGATCGTGATGTCATAATTTTGCATTAAATGATGCTTTGCATGGATTGTGATGTCATAATTTTGCTTTGCATACTGCATTGCATCGATTGTGATGTCATAATTTTGCATTAAATTATGCTTTGCATGGATTATGATGTCATAATTTTGCATTGCATACTGCATTGCATGGATTGTGATATCATAATTTTGCATTGCATACTGCATTGCTTGGATTGTGATGTCATAATTTTGCATTGCATACTGCATTGCTTGGATTGTGATGTCATAATTTTGCATTGCATACTGCATTGCATGGATTGTGATATCATAATTTTGCATTGCATACTGCATTGCATGGATTGTGATGTCATAATTTTGCATTGCATACTGCATTGCATGGATCGTGATGTCATAATTTTGCATTAAATGATGCTTTGCATGGATTGCGATGTCATAATTTTGCTTTGCATACTGCATTGCATGGATTGTGATGTCATAATTTTGCATTAAATGATGCTTTGCATGGATTATGATGTCATAATTTTGCATTGCATACTGCATTGCATGGATTGTGATGTCATAATTTTGCATTGCATACTGCATTGCATGGATTGTGATATCATAATTTTGCATTGCATACTGCATTGCTTGGATTGTGATGTCATAATTTTGCATTGCATACTGCATTGCATGGATTGTGATATCATAATTGTGCATTGCATACTGCATTGCATGGATTGTGATGTCATAATTTTGCATTGCATACTGCATTGCATGGATCGTGATGTCATAATTTTGCATTAAATGATGCTTTGCATGGATTGTGATGTCATAATTTTGCTTTGCATACTGCATTGCATCGATTGTGATGTCATAATTTTGCATTAAATTATGCTTTGCATGGATTATGATGTCATAATTTTGCATTGCATACTGCATTGCATGGATTGTGATGTCATAATTTTGCATTGCATACTGCATTGCATGGATTGTGATGTCATAATTTTGCATTGCATACTGCATTGCATGGATTGTGATGTCATAATTTTGCATTAAATGATGCTTTGCATGGATTATGATGTCATAATTTTGCATTGCATACTGCATTGCATGGATTGTGATGTCATAATTTTGCATTGCATACTGCATTGCATGGATTGTGATGTCATATTTTGCATTAAATGTTGCATTGCTTGGATTGTGATGTCATAATTTTTCATTAAATGATGCTTTGCATGGATTGTGATGTCATATTTTTGCATTAAATGATGCTTTGCATGGATTGTGATGTCATAATTTTGCATTGCATACTGCATTTCATGGATCGTGATGTCATAATTTTGCATTAAATGATGCTTTGCATAGATTGTGATGTCATAATTTTGCATTGCATGGATTGTGATGTCATAATTTTGCATTGCATACTGCATTGCATGGATTGTGATGTCATATTTTGCATTAAATGTTGCATTGCTTGGATTGTGAAGTCATAATTTTGCATTAAATGATGTTTTGCATGGATTGTGATGTCATATTTTTGCATTAAATGATGCTTTGCATGGATTGTGATGTCATAATTTTGCATTGCATACTGCATTTCATGGATCGTGATGTCATAATTTTGCATTAAATGATGCTTTGCATGGATTGTGATGTCATAATTTTGCTTTGCATACTGCATTGCATGGATTGTGATGTCATAATTTTGCATTAAATGATGCTTTGCATGGATTATGATGTCATAATTTTGCATTGCATACTGCATATCATGGATTGCGATGTCATAATTTTGCATTGCATACTGCTTATCATGGATTGTGATGTCATAATTTTGCATTGCATACTGCATTGCATGGACTGTGATGTCATAATTTTGCATTAAATGATGCTTTGCATGGATTATGATGTCATAATTTTGCATTGCATACTGCATTGCATGGATTGTGATATCATAATTTTGCATTGCATACTGCATTGCTTGGATTGTGGTGTCATAATTTTGCATTGCATACTGCATTGCATGGATTGTGATGTCATAATTTTGCATTAAATGTTGCTTTGCATGGATTATGATGTCATAATTTTGCATTGCATACTGCATTGCATGGATTGTGATGTCATAATTTTGCATTGCATACTGCATTGCATGGATTGTGGTATCATGATTTTGCATTGCATACTGCATTGCTTGGATTGTGATGTCATAATTTTGCATTGCATACTGCATCGCATGGATTGTGATATCATAATTTTGCATTGCATACTGCATTGCATGGATTGTGATGTCATAATTTTGCATTAAATTATGCTTTGCATGGATTATTATGTCATAATTTTGCATTGCATACTGCATTGCATGGATTGTGATGTAATAATTTTGCATTACATACTGCATTGCATGGATCGTGATGTCATAATTTTGCATTAAATGATGCTTTGCATGGATTGTGATGTCATAATTTTGCATTGCATACTGCATATCATGGATTGTGATGTCATAATTTTGCATTGCATACTGCATATCATGGATTGTGATGTCATAATTTTGCATTGCATACTGCATTGCATGGACTGTGATGTCATAAGTTTGCATTAAATGATGCTTTGCATGGATTATGATGTCATAATTTTGCATTGCATACTGCATTGCATGGATTGTGATATCATAATTTTGCATTGCATACTGCATTGCTTGGATTGTGGTGTCATAATTTTGCATTGCATACTGCATTGCATGGACTGTGATGTCATAAGTTTGCATTAAATGATGCTTTGCATGGATTATGATGTCATAATTTTGCATTGCATACTGCATTGCATGGATCGTGATGTCATAATTTTGCATTAAATGATGCTTTGCATGGATTGTGATGTCATAATTTTGCTTTGCATAATGCATTGCATGGATTGTGATGTCATAATTTTGCATTAAATGATGCTTTGCATGGATTATGATGTCATAATTTTGCATTGCATACTGCATTGCATGGATTGTGATGTCATAATTTTGCATTGCATACTGCATTGCATGGATTGTGATATCATAATTTTGCATTGCATACTGCATTGCTTGGATTGTGATGTCATAATTTTGCATTGCATACTGCATTGCATGGATTGTGATATCATAATTTTGCATTGCATACTGCATTGCATGGATTGTGATGTCATAATTTTGCATTGCATACTGCATTGCATGGATCGTGATGTCATAATTTTGCATTAAATGATGCTTTGCATGGATTATGATGTCATAATTTTGCATTGCATATTGCATTGCATGGATTGTGATGTCATAATTTTGCATTGCATACTGCATTGCATGGATTGTGATGTCATAATTTTGCATTGCATACTGCATTGCATGGATTGTGATGTCATAATTTTGCATTAAATGATGCTTTGCATGGATTATGATGTCATAATTTTGCATTGCATACTGCATTGCATGGATTGTGATGTCATAATTTTGCATTGCATACTGCATTGCATGGATTGTGATGTCATAATTTTGCATTAAAATATGCTTTGCATGGATTATGATGTCATAATGTTGCATTGCATACAACATTGCGTGGATTGTGATGTCATAATTTTGCATTAAATGATGCTTAGCATGAATTATAATGTCATACTTTTGCATTGCATACTGCATTGCATGGATTGTGATGTCATAATGTTGCATTGCATACTGCATTGCATGGATTGTGATGTCATAATTTTGCATTAAAAGATGCTTTGCATGGATTATGATGTCATAATTTTGCATTGCATACTGCATTGCATGGATTGTGATGTCATAATTTTGCATTGCATACTGCATTGCATGGATTGTGATGTCATAATTTTGCATTAAATGATGCTTTGCATGGATTGTGATGTCATATTTTTGCATTAAATGATGCTTTGCATGGATTGTGATGTCATAATTTTGCATTGCATACTGCATTTCATGGACCGTGATGTCATAATTTTGCATTAAATGATGCTTTACATGGATTGTGATGTCATAATTTTGCTTTGCATACTGCATTGCATGGATTGTGATGTCATAATTTTGCATTAAATGATGCTTTGCATGGATTATGATGTCATAATTTTGCATTGCATACTGCATATCATGGATTGTGATGTCATAATTTTGCATTGCATACTGCATATCATGGATTGTGATGTCATAATTTTGCATTGCATACTGCATTGCATGGACTGTGATGTCATAATTTTGCATTAAATGATGCTTTGCATGGATTATGATGTCATAATTTTGCATTGCATACTGCATTGCATGGATTGTGATATCATAATTTTGCATTGCATACTGCATTGCTTGGATTGTGGTGTCATAATTTTGCATTGCATACTGCATTGCATGGATTGTGATGTCATAATTTTGCATTAAATGATGCTTTGCATGGATTATGATGTCATAATTTTGCATTGCATACTGCATTGCATGGATTGTGATGTCATAATTTTGCATTGCATACTGCATTGCATGGATTGTGATATCATGATTTTGCATTGCATACTGCATTGCTTGGATTGTGATGTCATAATTTTGCATTGCATACTGCATCGCATGGATTGTGATATCATAATTTTGCATTGCATACTGCATTGCATGGATTGTGATGTCATAATTTTGCATTGCATACTGCATTGCATGGATTGTGATGTCATAATGTTGCATTAAATTATGCTTTGCCTGGATTGTGATGTCATAATTTTGCTTTGCATACTGCATTGCATGGATTGTGATGTCATAATTTTGCATTAAATTATGCTTTGCATGGATTATTATGTCATAATTTTGCATTGCATACTGCATTGCATGGATTGTGATGTCATAATTTTGCATTACATACTGCATTGCATGGATCGTGATGTCATAATTTTGCATTAAATGATGCTTTGCATGGATTGTGATTTCATAATTTTGCATTGCATACTGCATTGCATGGATTGTGATGTCATAATTTTGCATTGCATACTGCATTGCATGGATTGTGATATCATAATTTTGCATTGCATACTGCATTGCTTGGATTGTGATGTCATAATTTTGCATTGCATACTGCATTGCTTGGATTGTGATGTCATAATTTTGCATTGCATACTGCATTGCATGGATTGTGATATCATAATTTTGCATTGCATACTGCATTGCATGGATTGTGATGTCATAATTTTGCTTTGCATACTGCATTGCATGGATTGTGATGTCATAATTTTGCTTTGCATACTGCATTGCATGGATTGTGATGTCATAATTTTGCATTAAATGATGCTTTGCATGGATTATGATGTCATAATTTTGCATTGCATACTGCATATCATGGATTGTGATGTCATAATTTTGCATTGCATACTGCTTATCATGGATTGTGATGTCATAATTTTGCATTGCATACTGCATTGCATGGACTGTGATGTCATAATTTTGCATTAAATGATGCTTTGCATGGATTATGATGTCATAATTTTGCATTGCATACTGCATTGCATGGATTGTGATATCATAATTTTGCATTGCATACTGCATTGCTTGGATTGTGGTGTCATAATTTTGCATTGCATACTGCATTGCATGGATCGTGATGTCATAATTTTGCATTAAATGATGCTTTGCATAGATTGTGATGTCATAATTTTGCATTGCATGGATTGTGATGTCATAATTTTGCATTGCATACTGCATTGCATGGATTGTGATGTCATATTTTTGCATTAAATGATGCTTTGCATGGATTGTGATGTCATAATTTTGCATTGCATACTGCATTTCATGGATCGTGATGTCATAATTTTGCATTAAATGATGCTTTGCATAGATTGTGATGTCATAATTTTGCATTGCATGGATTGTGATGTCATAATTTTGCATTGCATACTGCATTGCATGGATTGTGATGTCATATTTTGCATTAAATGTTGCATTGCTTGGATTGTGAAGTCATAATTTTGCATTAAATGATGTTTTGCATGGATTGTGATGTCATATTTTTGCATTAAATGATGCTTTGCATGGATTGTGATGTCATAATTTTGCATTGCATACTGCATTTCATGGATCGTGATGTCATAATTTTGCATTAAATGATGCTTTGCATGGATTGTGATGTCATAATTTTGCTTTGCATACTGCATTGCATGGATTGTGATGTCATAATTTTGCATTAAATGATGCTTTGCATGGATTATGATGTCATAATTTTGCATTGCATACTGCATATCATGGATTGCGATGTCATAATTTTGCATTGCATACTGCTTATCATGGATTGTGATGTCATAATTTTGCATTGCATACTGCATTGCATGGACTGTGATGTCATAATTTTGCATTAAATGATGCTTTGCATGGATTATGATGTCATAATTTTGCATTGCATACTGCATTGCATGGATTGTGATATCATAATTTTGCATTGCATACTGCATTGCTTGGATTGTGGTGTCATAATTTTGCATTGCATACTGCATTGCATGGATTGTGATGTCATAATTTTGCATTAAATGTTGCTTTGCATGGATTATGATGTCATAATTTTGCATTGCATACTGCATTGCATGGATTGTGATGTCATAATTTTGCATTGCATACTGCATTGCATGGATTGTGGTATCATGATTTTGCATTGCATACTGCATTGCTTGGATTGTGATGTCATAATTTTGCATTGCATACTGCATCGCATGGATTGTGATATCATAATTTTGCATTGCATACTGCATTGCATGGATTGTGATGTCATAATTTTGCATTAAATTATGCTTTGCATGGATTATTATGTCATAATTTTGCATTGCATACTGCATTGCATGGATTGTGATGTAATAATTTTGCATTACATACTGCATTGCATGGATCGTGATGTCATAATTTTGCATTAAATGATGCTTTGCATGGATTGTGATGTCATAATTTTGCATTGCATACTGCATATCATGGATTGTGATGTCATAATTTTGCATTGCATACTGCATATCATGGATTGTGATGTCATAATTTTGCATTGCATACTGCATTGCATGGACTGTGATGTCATAAGTTTGCATTAAATGATGCTTTGCATGGATTATGATGTCATAATTTTGCATTGCATACTGCATTGCATGGATTGTGATATCATAATTTTGCATTGCATACTGCATTGCTTGGATTGTGGTGTCATAATTTTGCATTGCATACTGCATTGCATGGACTGTGATGTCATAAGTTTGCATTAAATGATGCTTTGCATGGATTATGATGTCATAATTTTGCATTGCATACTGCATTGCATGGATCGTGATGTCATAATTTTGCATTAAATGATGCTTTGCATGGATTGTGATGTCATAATTTTGCTTTGCATAATGCATTGCATGGATTGTGATGTCATAATTTTGCATTAAATGATGCTTTGCATGGATTATGATGTCATAATTTTGCATTGCATACTGCATTGCATGGATTGTGATGTCATAATTTTGCATTGCATACTGCATTGCATGGATTGTGATATCATAATTTTGCATTGCATACTGCATTGCTTGGATTGTGATGTCATAATTTTGCATTGCATACTGCATTGCATGGATTGTGATATCATAATTTTGCATTGCATACTGCATTGCATGGATTGTGATGTCATAATTTTGCATTGCATACTGCATTGCATGGATCGTGATGTCATAATTTTGCATTAAATGATGCTTTGCATGGATTATGATGTCATAATTTTGCATTGCATATTGCATTGCATGGATTGTGATGTCATAATTTTGCATTGCATACTGCATTGCATGGATTGTGATGTCATAATTTTGCATTGCATACTGCATTGCATGGATTGTGATGTCATAATTTTGCATTAAATGATGCTTTGCATGGATTATGATGTCATAATTTTGCATTGCATACTGCATTGCATGGATTGTGATGTCATAATTTTGCATTGCATACTGCATTGCATGGATTGTGATGTCATAATTTTGCATTAAAATATGCTTTGCATGGATTATGATGTCATAATGTTGCATTGCATACAACATTGCGTGGATTGTGATGTCATAATTTTGCATTAAATGATGCTTAGCATGAATTATAATGTCATACTTTTGCATTGCATACTGCATTGCATGGATTGTGATGTCATAATGTTGCATTGCATACTGCATTGCATGGATTGTGATGTCATAATTTTGCATTAAAAGATGCTTTGCATGGATTATGATGTCATAATTTTGCATTGCATACTGCATTGCATGGATTGTGATGTCATAATTTTGCATTGCATACTGCATTGCATGGATTGTGATGTCATAATTTTGCATTAAATGATGCTTTGCATGGATTGTGATGTCATATTTTTGCATTAAATGATGCTTTGCATGGATTGTGATGTCATAATTTTGCATTGCATACTGCATTTCATGGACCGTGATGTCATAATTTTGCATTAAATGATGCTTTACATGGATTGTGATGTCATAATTTTGCTTTGCATACTGCATTGCATGGATTGTGATGTCATAATTTTGCATTAAATGATGCTTTGCATGGATTATGATGTCATAATTTTGCATTGCATACTGCATATCATGGATTGTGATGTCATAATTTTGCATTGCATACTGCATATCATGGATTGTGATGTCATAATTTTGCATTGCATACTGCATTGCATGGACTGTGATGTCATAATTTTGCATTAAATGATGCTTTGCATGGATTATGATGTCATAATTTTGCATTGCATACTGCATTGCATGGATTGTGATATCATAATTTTGCATTGCATACTGCATTGCTTGGATTGTGGTGTCATAATTTTGCATTGCATACTGCATTGCATGGATTGTGATGTCATAATTTTGCATTAAATGATGCTTTGCATGGATTATGATGTCATAATTTTGCATTGCATACTGCATTGCATGGATTGTGATGTCATAATTTTGCATTGCATACTGCATTGCATGGATTGTGATATCATGATTTTGCATTGCATACTGCATTGCTTGGATTGTGATGTCATAATTTTGCATTGCATACTGCATCGCATGGATTGTGATATCATAATTTTGCATTGCATACTGCATTGCATGGATTGTGATGTCATAATTTTGCATTGCATACTGCATTGCATGGATTGTGATGTCATAATGTTGCATTAAATTATGCTTTGCCTGGATTGTGATGTCATAATTTTGCTTTGCATACTGCATTGCATGGATTGTGATGTCATAATTTTGCATTAAATTATGCTTTGCATGGATTATTATGTCATAATTTTGCATTGCATACTGCATTGCATGGATTGTGATGTCATAATTTTGCATTACATACTGCATTGCATGGATCGTGATGTCATAATTTTGCATTAAATGATGCTTTGCATGGATTGTGATTTCATAATTTTGCATTGCATACTGCATTGCATGGATTGTGATGTCATAATTTTGCATTGCATACTGCATTGCATGGATTGTGATATCATAATTTTGCATTGCATACTGCATTGCTTGGATTGTGATGTCATAATTTTGCATTGCATACTGCATTGCTTGGATTGTGATGTCATAATTTTGCATTGCATACTGCATTGCATGGATTGTGATATCATAATTTTGCATTGCATACTGCATTGCATGGATTGTGATGTCATAATTTTGCTTTGCATACTGCATTGCATGGATTGTGATGTCATAATTTTGCTTTGCATACTGCATTGCATGGATTGTGATGTCATAATTTTGCATTAAATGATGCTTTGCATGGATTATGATGTCATAATTTTGCATTGCATACTGCATATCATGGATTGTGATGTCATAATTTTGCATTGCATACTGCTTATCATGGATTGTGATGTCATAATTTTGCATTGCATACTGCATTGCATGGACTGTGATGTCATAATTTTGCATTAAATGATGCTTTGCATGGATTATGATGTCATAATTTTGCATTGCATACTGCATTGCATGGATTGTGATATCATAATTTTGCATTGCATACTGCATTGCTTGGATTGTGGTGTCATAATTTTGCATTGCATACTGCATTGCATGGATTGTGATGTCATAATTTTGCATTAAATGTTGCTTTGCATGGATTATGATGTCATAATTTTGCATTGCATACTGCATTGCATGGATTGTGATGTCATAATTTTGCATTGCATACTGCATTGCATGGATTGTGGTATCATGATTTTGCATTGCATACTGCATTGCTTGGATTGTGATGTCATAATTTTGCATTGCATACTGCATCGCATGGATTGTGATATCATAATTTTGCATTGGATACTGCATTGCATGGATTGTGAGGTCATATTTTTGCATTACATACTGCATTGCATGGATTGTGATGTCATAATTTTGCATTAAATTATGCTTTGCATGGATTATTATGTCATAATTTTGCATTGCATACTGCATTGCATGGATTGTGATGTAATAATTTTGCATTACATACTGCATTGCATGGATCGTGATGTCATAATTTTGCATTAAATGATGCTTTGCATGGATTGTGATGTCATAATTTTGCATTGCATACTGCATATCATGGATTGTGATGTCATAATTTTGCATTGCATACTGCATATCATGGATTGTGATGTCATAATTTTGCATTGCATACTGCATTGCATGGACTGTGATGTCATAAGTTTGCATTAAATGATGCTTTGCATGGATTATGATGTCATAATTTTGCATTGCATACTGCATTGCATGGATTGTGATATCATAATTTTGCATTGCATACTGCATTGCTTGGATTGTGGTGTCATAATTTTGCATTGGATACTGCATTGCATGGACTGTGATGTCATAAGTTTGCATTAAATGATGCTTTGCATGGATTATGATGTCATAATTTTGCATTGCATACTGCATTGCATGGATCGTGATGTCATAATTTTGCATTAAATGATGCTTTGCATGGATTGTGATGTCATAATTTTGCTTTGCATACTGCATTGCATGGATTGTGATGTCATAATTTTGCATTAAATGATGCTTTGCATGGATTATGATGTCATAATTTTGCATTGCATACTGCATTGCATGGATTGTGATGTCATAATTTTGCATTGCATACTGCATTGCATGGATTGTGATATCATAATTTTGCATTGCATACTGCATTGCTTGGATTGTGATGTCATAATTTTGCATTGCATACTGCATTGCATGGATTGTGATATCATAATTTTGCATTGCATACTGCATTGCATGGATTGTGATGTCATAATTTTGCATTGCATACTGCATTGCATGGATCGTGATGTCATAATTTTGCATTAAATGATGCTTTGCATGGATTGTGATGTCATAATTTTGCTTTGCATACTGCATTGCATCGATTGTGATGTCATAATTTTGCATTAAATTATGCTTTGCATGGATTATGATGTCATAATTTTGCATTGCATACTGCATTGCATGGATTGTGATGTCATAATTTTGCATTGCATACTGCATTGCATGGATACATTGCATGGATTGTGATGTCATAATTTTGCATTGCATACTGCATTGCATGGATTGTGATGTCCTAATTTTGCATTAAATGATGCTTTGCATGGATTATGATGTCATAATTTTGCATTGCATACTGCATTGCATGGATTGTGATGTCATAATTTTGCATTGCATACTGCATTGCATGGATTGTGATGTCATAATTTTGCATTAAAATATGCTTTGCATGGATTATGATGTCATAATGTTGCATTGCATACAACATTGCGTGGATTGTGATGTCATAATTTTGCATTAAATGATGCTTAGCATGAATTATAATGTCATACTTTTGCATTGCATACTGCATTGCATGGATTGTGATGTCATAATGTTGCATTGCATACTGCATTGCATGGATTGTGATGTCATAATTTTGCATTAAAAGATGCTTTGCATGGATTATGATGTCATAATTTTGCATTGCATACTGCATTGCATGGATTGTGATGTCATAATTTTGCATTGCATACTGCATTGCATGGATTGTGATGTCATAATTTTGCATTAAATGATGCTTTGCATGGATTGTGATGTCATAATTTTGCATTGCATACTGCATTTCATGGACCGTGATGTCATAATTTTGCATTAAATGATGCTTTGCATGGATTGTGATGTCATAATTTTGCTTTGCATACTGCATTGCATGGATTGTGATGTCATAATTTTGCATTAAATGATGCTTTGCATGGATTATGATGTCATAATTTTGCATTGCATACTGCATATCATGGATTGTGATGTCATAATTTTGCATTGCATACTGCATATCATGGATTGTGATGTCATAATTTTGCATTGCATACTGCATTGCATGGACTGTGATGTCATAATTTTGCATTAAATGATGCTTTGCATGGATTATGATGTCATAATTTTGCATTGCATACTGCATTGCATGGATTGTGATATCATAATTTTGCATTGCATACTGCATTGCTTGGATTGTGGTGTCATAATTTTGCATTGCATACTGCATTGCATGGATTGTGATGTCATAATTTTGCATTAAATGATGCTTTGCATGGATTATGATGTCATAATTTTGCATTGCATACTGCATTGCATGGATTGTGATGTCATAATTTTGCATTAAAATATGCTTTGCATGGATTATGATGTCATAATTTTGCATTGCATACTGCATTGCGAGGATTGTGATGTCATAATTTTGCATTAAATGATGCTTTGCATGAATTATAATGTCATAATTTTGCATTGCATACTGCATTGCATGGATTGTGATGTCATAATTTTGCATTAAATGATGCTTTGCATGGATTATGATGTCATAATTTTGCATTGCATACTGCATTGCATGGATTGTGATGTCATAATTTTGCATTGCATACTGCATTGCATGGATTGTGATGTCATATTTTGCATTAAATGTTGCATTGCTTGGATTGTGATGTCATAATTTTGCATTAAATGATGCTTTGCATGGATTGTGATGTCATAATTTTGCTTTGCATACTGCATTGCATGGATTGTGATATCATAATTTTGCATTAAATGATGCTTTGCATGGATTATGATGTCATAATTTTGCATTGCATACTGCATTGCATGGATTGTGATGTCATAATTTTGCATTGCATACTGCATTGCATGGATTGTGATATCATAATTTTGCATTGCATACTGCATTGCTTGGATTGTGATGTCATAATTTTGCATTGCATACTGCATTGCATGGATTGTGATATCATAATTTTGCATTGCATACTGCATTGCATGGATTGTGATGTCATAATTTTGCATTGTATACTGCATTGCATGGATCGTGATGTCATAATTTTGCATTAAATGATGCTTTGCATGGATTGTGATGTCATAATTTTGCTTTGCATACTGCATTGCATCGATTGTGATGTCATAATTTTGCATTAAATTATGCTTTGCATGGATTATGATGTCATAATTTTGCATTGCATACTGCATTGCATGGATTGTGATGTCATAATTTTGCATTGCATACTGCATTGCATGGATTGTGATGTCATAATTTTGCATTGCATACTGCATTGCGAGGATTGTGATGTCATAATTTTGCATTAAATGATGCTTTGCATGAATTATAATGTCATAATTTTGCATTGCATACTGCATTGCATGGATTGTGATGTCATAATTTTGCATTAAATGATGCTTTGCATGGATTATGATGTCATAATTTGGCATTGCATACTGCATTGCATGGATTGTGATGTCATAATTTTGCATTGCATACTGCATTGCATGGATTGTGATGTCATATTTTGCATTAAATGTTGCATTGCTTGGATTGTGATGTCATAATTTTTCATTAAATGATGCTTTGCATGGATTGTGATGTCATATTTTTGCATTAAATGATGCTTTGCATGGATTGTGATGTCATAATTTTGCATTGCATACTGCATTTCATGGATCGTGATGTCATAATTTTGCATTAAATGATGCTTTGCATAGATTGTGATGTCATAATTTTGCATTGCATGGATTGTGATGTCATAATTTTGCATTGCATACTGCATTGCATGGATTGTGATGTCATATTTTGCATTAAATGTTGCATTGCTTGGATTGTGAAGTCATAATTTTGCATTAAATGATGTTTTGCATGGATTGTGATGTCATATTTTTGCATTAAATGATGCTTTGCATGGATTGTGATGTCATAATTTTGCATTGCATACTGCATTTCATGGATCGTGATGTCATAATTTTGCATTAAAGGATGCTTTGCATGGATTGTGATGTCATAATTTTGCTTTGCATACTGCATTGCATGGATTGTGATGTCATAATTTTGCATTAAATGATGCTTTGCATGGATTATGATGTCATAATTTTGCATTGCATACTGCATATCATGGATTGTGATGTCATAATTTTGCATTGCATACTGCATATCATGGATTGTGATGTCATAATTTTGCATTGCATACTGCATTGCATGGACTGTGATGTCATAATTTTGCATTAAATGATGCTTTGCATGGATTATGATGTCATAATTTTGCATTGCATACTGCATTGCATGGATTGTGATATCATAATTTTGCATTGCATACTGCATTGCTTGGATTGTGGTGTCATAATTTTGCATTGCATACTGCATTGCATGGATTGTGATGTCTTAATTTTGCATTAAATGTTGCTTTGCATGGATTATGATGTCATAATTTTGCATTGCATACTGCATTGCATGGATTGTGATGTCATAATTTTGCATTGCATACTGCATTGCATGGATTGTGGTATCATGATTTTGCATTGCATACTGCATTGCTTGGATTGTGATGTCATAATTTTGCATTGCATACTGCATCGCATGGATTGTGATATCATAATTTTGCATTGCATACTGCATTGCATGGATTGTGAGGTCATAATGTTGCATTACATACTGCATTGCATGGATTGTGATGTCATAATTTTGCATTAAAATATGCTTTGCATGGATTATTATGTCATAATTTTGCATTGCATACTGCATTGCATGGATTGTGATGTCATAATTTTGCATTACATACTGCATTGCATGGATCGTGATGTCATAATTTTGCATTAAATGATGCTTTGCATGGATTGTGATGTCATAATTTTGCATTGCA
Source organism: Pseudophryne corroboree (assembly GCF_028390025.1). Classification (NCBI taxonomy): domain Eukaryota; kingdom Metazoa; phylum Chordata; class Amphibia; order Anura; family Myobatrachidae; genus Pseudophryne; species Pseudophryne corroboree. The sequence continues at coordinate 273,321 of NW_026970218.1, read as the reverse complement.
TACTGCATATCATGGATTGTGATGTCATAATTTTGCATTGCATACTGCATATCATGGATTGTGATGTCATAATTTTGCATTGCATACTGCATTGCATGGACTGTGATGTCATAAGTTTGCATTAAATGATGCTTTGCATGGATTATGATGTCATAATTTTGCATTGCATACTGCATTGCATGGATTGTGATATCATAATTTTGCATTGCATACTGCATTGCTTGGATTGTGGTGTCATAATTTTGCATTGCATACTGCATTGCATGGACTGTGATGTCATAAATTTGCATTAAATGATGCTTTGCATGGATTATGATGTCATAATTTTGCATTGCATACTGCATTGCATGGATCGTGATGTCATAATTTTGCATTCAATGATGCTTTGCATGGATTGTGATGTCATAATTTTGCGTTGCATACTGCATTGCATGGATTGTGATGTCATAATTTTGCATTAAATGATGCTTTGCATGGATTATGATGTCATAATTTTGCATTGCATACTGCATTGCATGGATTGTGATGTCATAATTTTGCATTGCATACTGCATTGCATGGATTGTGATATCATAATTTTGCATTGCATACTGCATTGCTTGGATTGTGATGTCATAATTTTGCATTGCATACTGCATTGCATGGATTGTGATATCATAATTTTGCATTGCATGGATTGTGATGTCATAATTTTGCATTGCATACTGCATTGCATGGATCGTGATGTCATAATTTTGCATTAAATGATGCTTTGCATGGATTGTGATGTCATAATTTTGCTTTGCATACTGCATTGCATCGATTGTGATGTCATAATTTTGCATTAAATTATGCTTTGCATGGATTATGATGTCATAATTTTGCATTGCATACTGCATTGCATGGATTGTGATGTCATAATTTTGCATTGCATACTGCATTGCATGGATTGTGATGTCATAATTTTGCATTGCATACTGCATTGCATGGATTGTGATGTCATAATTTTGCATTAAATGATGCTTTGCATGGATTATGATGTCATAATTTTGCATTGCATACTGCATTGCATGGATTGTGATGTCATAATTTTGCATTGCATACTGCATTGCATGGATTGTGATGTCATAATTTTGCATTAAAATATGCTTTGCATGGATTATGATGTCATAATGTTGCATTGCATACAACATTGCGTGGATTGTGATGTCATAATTTTGCATTAAATGAAGCTTAGCATGAATTATAATGTCATACTTTTGCATTGCATACTGCATTGCATGGATTGTGATGTCATAATGTTGCATTGCATACTGCATTGCATGGATTGTGATGTCATAATTTTTCATTAAAAGATGCTTTGCATGGATTGTGATGTCATATTTTTGCATTAAATGATGCTTTGCATGGATTGTGATGTCATAATTTTGCATTGCATACTGCATTTCATGGATCGTGATGTCATAATTTTGCATCAAATGATGCTTTGCATGGATTGTGATGTCATAATTTTGCTTTGCATACTGCATTGCATGGATTGTGATGTCATAATTTTGCATTAAATGATGCTTTGCATGGATTATGATGTCATAATTTTGCATTGCATACTGCATATCATGGATTGTGATGTCATAATTTTGCATTGCATACTGCATATCATGGATTGTGATGTCATAATTTTGCATTGCATACTGCATTGCATGGACTGTGATGTCATAATTTTGCATTAAATGATGCTTTGCATGGATTATGATGTCATAATTTTGCATTGCATACTGCATTGCATGGATTGTGATATCATAATTTTGCATTGCATACTGCATTGCTTGGATTGTGGTGTCATAATTTTGCATTGCATACTGCATTGCATGGATTGTGATGTCATAATTTTGCATTACATGATGCTTTGCATGGATTATGATGTCATAATTTTGCATTGCATACTGCATTGCATGGATTGTGATGTCATAATTTTGCATTGCATACTGCATTGCATGGATTGTGATATCATGATTTTGCATTGCATACTGCATTGCTTGGATTGTGATGTCATAATTTTGCATTGCATACTGCATCGCATGGATTGTGATATCATAATTTTGCATTGCATACTGCATTGCATGGATTGTGATGTCATAATTTTGCATTGCATACTGCATTGCATGGATTGTGATGTCATAATGTTGCATTAAATTATGCTTTGCCTGGATTGTGATGTCATGATTTTGCTTTGCATACTGCATTGCATGGATTGTGATGTCATAATTTTGCATTAAATTATGCTTTGCATGGATTATTATGTCATAATTTTGCATTGCATACTGCATTGCATGGATTGTGATGTCATAATTTTGCATTACATACTGCATTGCATGGATCGTGATGTCATAATTTTGCATTAAATGATGCTTTGCATGGATTGTGATTTCATAATTTTGCATTGCATACTGCATTGCATGGATTGTGATGTCATAATTTTGCATTGCATACTGCATTGCATGGATTGTGATATCATAATTTTGCATTGCATACTGCATTGCTTGGATTGTGATGTCATAATTTTGCATTGCATACTGCATTTCATGGATCGTGATGTCATAATTTTGCATTAAATGATGCTTTGCATAGATTGTGATGTCATAATTTTGCATTGCATGGATTGTGATGTCATAATTTTGCATTGCATACTGCATTGCATGGATTGTGATGTCATATTTTGCATTAAATGTTGCATTGCTTGGATTGTGAAGTCATAATTTTGCATTAAATGATGTTTTGCATGGATTGTGATGTCATATTTTTGCATTAAATGATGCTTTGCATGGATTGTGATGTCATAATTTTGCATTGCATACTGCATTTCATGGATCGTGATGTCATAATTTTGCATTAAAGGATGCTTTGCATGGATTGTGATGTCATAATTTTGCTTTGCATACTGCATTGCATGGATTGTGATGTCATAATTTTGCATTAAATGATGCTTTGCATGGATTATGATGTCATAATTTTGCATTGCATACTGCATATCATGGATTGTGATGTCATAATTTTGCATTGCATACTGCATATCATGGATTGTGATGTCATAATTTTGCATTGCATACTGCATTGCATGGACTGTGATGTCATAATTTTGCATTAAATGATGCTTTGCATGGATTATGATGTCATAATTTTGCATTGCATACTGCATTGCATGGATTGTGATATCATAATTTTGCATTGCATACTGCATTGCTTGGATTGTGGTGTCATAATTTTGCATTGCATACTGCATTGCATGGATTGTGATGTCTTAATTTTGCATTAAATGTTGCTTTGCATGGATTATGATGTCATAATTTTGCATTGCATACTGCATTGCATGGATTGTGATGTCATAATTTTGCATTGCATACTGCATTGCATGGATTGTGGTATCATGATTTTGCATTGCATACTGCATTGCTTGGATTGTGATGTCATAATTTTGCATTGCATACTGCATCGCATGGATTGTGATATCATAATTTTGCATTGCATACTGCATTGCATGGATTGTGAGGTCATAATGTTGCATTACATACTGCATTGCATGGATTGTGATGTCATAATTTTGCATTAAAATATGCTTTGCATGGATTATTATGTCATAATTTTGCATTGCATACTGCATTGCATGGATTGTGATGTCATAATTTTGCATTACATACTGCATTGCATGGATCGTGATGTCATAATTTTGCATTAAATGATGCTTTGCATGGATTGTGATGTCATAATTTTGCATTGCATACTGCATATCATGGATTGTGATGTCATAATTTTGCATTGCATACTGCATATCATGGATTGTGATGTCATAATTTTGCATTGCATACTGCATTGCATGGACTGTGATGTCATAAGTTTGCATTAAATGATGCTTTGCATGGATTATGATGTCATAATTTTGCATTGCATACTGCATTGCATGGATTGTGATATCATAATTTTGCATTGCATACTGCATTGCTTGGATTGTGGTGTCATAATTTTGCATTGCATACTGCATTGCATGGACTGTGATGTCATAAATTTGCATTAAATGATGCTTTGCATGGATTATGATGTCATAATTTTGCATTGCATACTGCATTGCATGGATCGTGATGTCATAATTTTGCATTCAATGATGCTTTGCATGGATTGTGATGTCATAATTTTGCGTTGCATACTGCATTGCATGGATTGTGATGTCATAATTTTGCATTAAATGATGCTTTGCATGGATTATGATGTCATAATTTTGCATTGCATACTGCATTGCATGGATTGTGATGTCATAATTTTGCATTGCATACTGCATTGCATGGATTGTGATATCATAATTTTGCATTGCATACTGCATTGCTTGGATTGTGATGTCATAATTTTGCATTGCATACTGCATTGCATGGATTGTGATATCATAATTTTGCATTGCATGGATTGTGATGTCATAATTTTGCATTGCATACTGCATTGCATGGATCGTGATGTCATAATTTTGCATTAAATGATGCTTTGCATGGATTGTGATGTCATAATTTTGCTTTGCATACTGCATTGCATCGATTGTGATGTCATAATTTTGCATTAAATTATGCTTTGCATGGATTATGATGTCATAATTTTGCATTGCATACTGCATTGCATGGATTGTGATGTCATAATTTTGCATTGCATACTGCATTGCATGGATTGTGATGTCATAATTTTGCATTGCATACTGCATTGCATGGATTGTGATGTCATAATTTTGCATTAAATGATGCTTTGCATGGATTATGATGTCATAATTTTGCATTGCATACTGCATTGCATGGATTGTGATGTCATAATTTTGCATTGCATACTGCATTGCATGGATTGTGATGTCATAATTTTGCATTAAAATATGCTTTGCATGGATTATGATGTCATAATGTTGCATTGCATACAACATTGCGTGGATTGTGATGTCATAATTTTGCATTAAATGAAGCTTAGCATGAATTATAATGTCATACTTTTGCATTGCATACTGCATTGCATGGATTGTGATGTCATAATGTTGCATTGCATACTGCATTGCATGGATTGTGATGTCATAATTTTTCATTAAAAGATGCTTTGCATGGATTGTGATGTCATATTTTTGCATTAAATGATGCTTTGCATGGATTGTGATGTCATAATTTTGCATTGCATACTGCATTTCATGGATCGTGATGTCATAATTTTGCATCAAATGATGCTTTGCATGGATTGTGATGTCATAATTTTGCTTTGCATACTGCATTGCATGGATTGTGATGTCATAATTTTGCATTAAATGATGCTTTGCATGGATTATGATGTCATAATTTTGCATTGCATACTGCATATCATGGATTGTGATGTCATAATTTTGCATTGCATACTGCATATCATGGATTGTGATGTCATAATTTTGCATTGCATACTGCATTGCATGGACTGTGATGTCATAATTTTGCATTAAATGATGCTTTGCATGGATTATGATGTCATAATTTTGCATTGCATACTGCATTGCATGGATTGTGATATCATAATTTTGCATTGCATACTGCATTGCTTGGATTGTGGTGTCATAATTTTGCATTGCATACTGCATTGCATGGATTGTGATGTCATAATTTTGCATTACATGATGCTTTGCATGGATTATGATGTCATAATTTTGCATTGCATACTGCATTGCATGGATTGTGATGTCATAATTTTGCATTGCATACTGCATTGCATGGATTGTGATATCATGATTTTGCATTGCATACTGCATTGCTTGGATTGTGATGTCATAATTTTGCATTGCATACTGCATCGCATGGATTGTGATATCATAATTTTGCATTGCATACTGCATTGCATGGATTGTGATGTCATAATTTTGCATTGCATACTGCATTGCATGGATTGTGATGTCATAATGTTGCATTAAATTATGCTTTGCCTGGATTGTGATGTCATGATTTTGCTTTGCATACTGCATTGCATGGATTGTGATGTCATAATTTTGCATTAAATTATGCTTTGCATGGATTATTATGTCATAATTTTGCATTGCATACTGCATTGCATGGATTGTGATGTCATAATTTTGCATTACATACTGCATTGCATGGATCGTGATGTCATAATTTTGCATTAAATGATGCTTTGCATGGATTGTGATTTCATAATTTTGCATTGCATACTGCATTGCATGGATTGTGATGTCATAATTTTGCATTGCATACTGCATTGCATGGATTGTGATATCATAATTTTGCATTGCATACTGCATTGCTTGGATTGTGATGTCATAATTTTGCATTGCATACTGCATTTCATGGATCGTGATGTCATAATTTTGCATTAAATGATGCTTTGCATAGATTGTGATGTCATAATTTTGCATTGCATGGATTGTGATGTCATAATTTTGCATTGCATACTGCATTGCATGGATTGTGATGTCATATTTTGCATTAAATGTTGCATTGCTTGGATTGTGAAGTCATAATTTTGCATTAAATGATGTTTTGCATGGATTGTGATGTCATATTTTTGCATTAAATGATGCTTTGCATGGATTGTGATGTCATAATTTTGCATTGCATACTGCATTTCATGGATCGTGATGTCATAATTTTGCATTAAAGGATGCTTTGCATGGATTGTGATGTCATAATTTTGCTTTGCATACTGCATTGCATGGATTGTGATGTCATAATTTTGCATTAAATGATGCTTTGCATGGATTATGATGTCATAATTTTGCATTGCATACTGCATATCATGGATTGTGATGTCATAATTTTGCATTGCATACTGCATATCATGGATTGTGATGTCATAATTTTGCATTGCATACTGCATTGCATGGACTGTGATGTCATAATTTTGCATTAAATGATGCTTTGCATGGATTATGATGTCATAATTTTGCATTGCATACTGCATTGCATGGATTGTGATATCATAATTTTGCATTGCATACTGCATTGCTTGGATTGTGGTGTCATAATTTTGCATTGCATACTGCATTGCATGGATTGTGATGTCTTAATTTTGCATTAAATGTTGCTTTGCATGGATTATGATGTCATAATTTTGCATTGCATACTGCATTGCATGGATTGTGATGTCATAATTTTGCATTGCATACTGCATTGCATGGATTGTGGTATCATGATTTTGCATTGCATACTGCATTGCTTGGATTGTGATGTCATAATTTTGCATTGCATACTGCATCGCATGGATTGTGATATCATAATTTTGCATTGCATACTGCATTGCATGGATTGTGAGGTCATAATGTTGCATTACATACTGCATTGCATGGATTGTGATGTCATAATTTTGCATTAAAATATGCTTTGCATGGATTATTATGTCATAATTTTGCATTGCATACTGCATTGCATGGATTGTGATGTCATAATTTTGCATTACATACTGCATTGCATGGATCGTGATGTCATAATTTTGCATTAAATGATGCTTTGCATGGATTGTGATGTCATAATTTTGCATTGCATACTGCATATCATGGATTGTGATGTCATAATTTTGCATTGCATACTGCATATCATGGATTGTGATGTCATAATTTTGCATTGCATACTGCATTGCATGGACTGTGATGTCATAAGTTTGCATTAAATGATGCTTTGCATGGATTATGATGTCATAATTTTGCATTGCATACTGCATTGCATGGATTGTGATATCATAATTTTGCATTGCATACTGCATTGCTTGGATTGTGGTGTCATAATTTTGCATTGCATACTGCATTGCATGGACTGTGATGTCATAAATTTGCATTAAATGATGCTTTGCATGGATTATGATGTCATAATTTTGCATTGCATACTGCATTGCATGGATCGTGATGTCATAATTTTGCATTCAATGATGCTTTGCATGGATTGTGATGTCATAATTTTGCGTTGCATACTGCATTGCATGGATTGTGATGTCATAATTTTGCATTAAATGATGCTTTGCATGGATTATGATGTCATAATTTTGCATTGCATACTGCATTGCATGGATTGTGATGTCATAATTTTGCATTGCATACTGCATTGCATGGATTGTGATATCATAATTTTGCATTGCATACTGCATTGCTTGGATTGTGATGTCATAATTTTGCATTGCATACTGCATTGCATGGATTGTGATATCATAATTTTGCATTGCATGGATTGTGATGTCATAATTTTGCATTGCATACTGCATTGCATGGATCGTGATGTCATAATTTTGCATTAAATGATGCTTTGCATGGATTGTGATGTCATAATTTTGCTTTGCATACTGCATTGCATCGATTGTGATGTCATAATTTTGCATTAAATTATGCTTTGCATGGATTATGATGTCATAATTTTGCATTGCATACTGCATTGCATGGATTGTGATGTCATAATTTTGCATTGCATACTGCATTGCATGGATTGTGATGTCATAATTTTGCATTGCATACTGCATTGCATGGATTGTGATGTCATAATTTTGCATTAAATGATGCTTTGCATGGATTATGATGTCATAATTTTGCATTGCATACTGCATTGCATGGATTGTGATGTCATAATTTTGCATTGCATACTGCATTGCATGGATTGTGATGTCATAATTTTGCATTAAAATATGCTTTGCATGGATTATGATGTCATAATGTTGCATTGCATACAACATTGCGTGGATTGTGATGTCATAATTTTGCATTAAATGAAGCTTAGCATGAATTATAATGTCATACTTTTGCATTGCATACTGCATTGCATGGATTGTGATGTCATAATGTTGCATTGCATACTGCATTGCATGGATTGTGATGTCATAATTTTTCATTAAAAGATGCTTTGCATGGATTGTGATGTCATATTTTTGCATTAAATGATGCTTTGCATGGATTGTGATGTCATAATTTTGCATTGCATACTGCATTTCATGGATCGTGATGTCATAATTTTGCATCAAATGATGCTTTGCATGGATTGTGATGTCATAATTTTGCTTTGCATACTGCATTGCATGGATTGTGATGTCATAATTTTGCATTAAATGATGCTTTGCATGGATTATGATGTCATAATTTTGCATTGCATACTGCATATCATGGATTGTGATGTCATAATTTTGCATTGCATACTGCATATCATGGATTGTGATGTCATAATTTTGCATTGCATACTGCATTGCATGGACTGTGATGTCATAATTTTGCATTAAATGATGCTTTGCATGGATTATGATGTCATAATTTTGCATTGCATACTGCATTGCATGGATTGTGATATCATAATTTTGCATTGCATACTGCATTGCTTGGATTGTGGTGTCATAATTTTGCATTGCATACTGCATTGCATGGATTGTGATGTCATAATTTTGCATTACATGATGCTTTGCATGGATTATGATGTCATAATTTTGCATTGCATACTGCATTGCATGGATTGTGATGTCATAATTTTGCATTGCATACTGCATTGCATGGATTGTGATATCATGATTTTGCATTGCATACTGCATTGCTTGGATTGTGATGTCATAATTTTGCATTGCATACTGCATCGCATGGATTGTGATATCATAATTTTGCATTGCATACTGCATTGCATGGATTGTGATGTCATAATTTTGCATTGCATACTGCATTGCATGGATTGTGATGTCATAATGTTGCATTAAATTATGCTTTGCCTGGATTGTGATGTCATGATTTTGCTTTGCATACTGCATTGCATGGATTGTGATGTCATAATTTTGCATTAAATTATGCTTTGCATGGATTATTATGTCATAATTTTGCATTGCATACTGCATTGCATGGATTGTGATGTCATAATTTTGCATTACATACTGCATTGCATGGATCGTGATGTCATAATTTTGCATTAAATGATGCTTTGCATGGATTGTGATTTCATAATTTTGCATTGCATACTGCATTGCATGGATTGTGATGTCATAATTTTGCATTGCATACTGCATTGCATGGATTGTGATATCATAATTTTGCATTGCATACTGCATTGCTTGGATTGTGATGTCATAATTTTGCATTGCATACTGCATTGCTTGGATTGTGATGTCATAATTTTGCATTGCATACTGCATTGCATGGATTGTGATATCATAATTTTGCATTGCATACTGCATTGCATGGATTGTGATGTCAAAATTTTGCATTGCATACTGCATTGCATGGATCGTGATGTCATAATTTTGCATTAAATGATGCTTTGCATGGATTGTGATGTCATAATTTTGCTTTGCATACTGCATTGCATGGATTGTGATGTCATAATTTTGCATTAAATGATGCTTTGCATGGATTATGATGTCATAATTTTGCATTGCATACTGCATTGCATGGATTGTGATGTCATAATTTTGCATTGCATACTGCATTGCATGGATTGTGATATCATAATTTTGCATTGCATACTGCATTGCTTGGATTGTGATGTCATAATTTTGCATTGCATACTGCATTGCATGGATTGTGATATCATAATTTTGCATTGCATACTGCATTGCATGGATTGTGATGTCATAATTTTGCTTTGCATACTGCATTGCATCGATTGTGATGTCATAATTTTGCATTAAATGATGCTTTGCATGGATTATGATGTCATAATTTTGCATTGCATACTGCATTGCATGGATTGTGATGTCATAATTTTGCATTGCATACTGCATTACATGGATTGTGATGTCATAATTTTGCATTGCATACTGCATTGCATGGATTGTGATGTCATAATTTTGCATTAAATGATGCTTTGCATGGATTATGATGTCATAATTTTGCATTGCATACTGCATTGCATGGATTGTGATGTCATAATTTTGCATTGCATACTGCATTGCATGGATTGTGATGTCATAATTTTGCATTAAAATGTGCTTTGCATGGATTATGATGTCATAATTTTGCATTGCATACTGCATTGCGAGGATTGTGATGTCATAATTTTGCATTAAATGATGCTTTGCATGAATTATAATGTCATAATTTTGCATTGCATACTGCATTGCATGGATTGTGATGTCATAATTTTGCATTAAATGATGCTTTGCATGGATTATGATGTCATAATTTTGCATTGCATACTGCATTGCATGGATTGTGATGTCATAATTTTGCATTGCATGGATTGTGATGTCATAATTTTGCATTGCATACTGCATTGCATGGATTGTGATGTCATATTTTGCATTAAATGTTGCATTGCTTGGATTGTGATGTCATAATTTTGCATTAAATGATGCTTTGCATGGATTGTGATGTCATATTTTTGCATTACATGATGCTTTGCATGGATTATGATGTCATAATTTTGGATTGCATACTGCATTGCATGGATTGTGATGTCATAATTTTGCATTGCATACTGCATTGCATGGATTGTGATGTCATAATTTTGCATTGCATACTGCATTGCATGGATTGTGATGTCATAATTTTGCATTAAATGATGCTTTGCATGGATTATGATGTCATAATTTTGCATTGCATACTGCATTGCATGGATTGTGATGTCATAATTTTGCATTGCATACTGCATTGCATGGATTGTGATGTTATAATTTTGCATTAAACTATGCTTTGCATGGATTATGATGTCATAATTTTGCATTGCATACTGCATTGCGAGGATTGTGATGTCATAATTTTGCATTAAATGATGCTTTGCATGAATTATAATGTCATAATTTTGCATTGCATACTGCATTGCATGGATTGTGATGTCATAATTTTGCATTAAATGATGCTTTGCATGGATTATGATGTCATAATTTTGCATTGCATACTGCATTGCATGGATTGTGATGTCATAATTTTGCATTGCATACTGCATTGCATGGATTGTGATGTCATAATTTTGCATTGCATACTGCATTGCATGGATTGTGATGTCATATTTTGCATTAAATGTTGCATTGCTTGGATTGTGATGTCATAATTTTGCATTAAATGATGCTTTGCATGGATTGTGATGTCATATTTTTGCATTAAATGATGCTTTGCATGGATTGTGATGTCATAATTTTGCATTGCATACTGCATTTCATGGATCGTGATGTCATAATTTTGCATTAAATGATGCTTTGCATAGATTGTGATGTCATAATTTTGCATTGCATGGATTGTGATGTCATAATTTTGCATTGCATACTGAATTGCATGGATTGTGATGTCATATTTTGCATTAAATGTTGCATTGCTTGGATTGTGAAGTCATAATTTTGCATTAAATGATGTTTTGCATGGATTGTGATGTCATATTTTTGCATTAAATGATGCTTTGCATGGATTGTGATGTCATAATTTTGCATTGCATACTGCATTTCATGGATCATGATGTCATAATTTTGCATTAAATGATGCTTTGCATGGATTGTGATGTCATAATTTTGCTTTGCATACTGCATTGCATGGATTGTGATGTCATAATTTTGCATTAAATGATGCTTTGCATGGATTATGATGTCATAATTTTGCATTGCATACTGCATATCATGGATTGTGATGTCATAATTTTGCATTGCATACTGCATATCATGGATTGTGATGTCATAATTATGCATTGCATACTGCATTGCATGGACTGTGATGTCATAATTTTGCATTAAATGATGCTTTGCATGGATTATGATGTCATAATTTTGCATTGCATACTGCATTGCATGGATTGTGATATCATAATTTTGCATTGCATACTGCATTGCTTGGATTGTGGTGTCATAATTTTGCATTGCATACTGCATTGCATGGATTGTGATGTCATAATTTTGCATTAAATGATGCTTTGCATGGATTATGATGTCATAATTTTGCATTGCATACTGCATTGCATGGATTGGGATGTCATAATTTTGCATTGCATACTGCATTGCATGGATTGTGATATCATGATTTTGCATTGCATACTGCATTGCTTGGATTGTGATGTCATAATTTTGCATTGCATACTGCATCGCATGGATTGTGATATCATAATTTTGCATTGCATACTGCATTGCATGGATTGTGATGTCATAATTTTGCATTGCATACTGCATTGCATGGATTGTGATGTCATAATGTTGCATTAAATTATGCTTTGCCTGGATTGTGATGTCATAATTTTGCTTTGCATACTGCATTGCATGGATTGTGATGTCATAATTTTGCATTAAATTATGCTTTGCATGGATTATTATGTCATAATTTTGCATTGCATACTGCATTGCATGGATTGTGATGTCATAATTTTGCATTACATACTGCATTGCATGGATCGTGATGTCATAATTTTGCATTAAATGATGCTTTGCATGGATTGTGATTTCATAATTTTGCATTGCATACTGCATTGCATGGATTGTGATGTCATAATTTTGCATTGCATACTGCATTGCATGGATTGTGATGTCATAATTTTGCATTGCATATTGCATTGCATGGATTGTGATGTCATAATTTTGCATTAAATGATGCTTTGCATGGATTATGATGTCATAATTTTGCATTGCATACTGCATTGCATGGATTGTGATGTCATAATTTTGCATTGCATACTGCATTGCATGGATTGTGATGTCATAATTTTGCATTAAAATATGCTTTGCATGGATTATGATGTCATAATTATGCATTGCATACTGCATTGCGAGGATTGTGATGTCATAATTTTGCATTGCATACTGCATTGCATGGATTGTGATGTCATATTTTGCATTAAATGTTGCATTGCTTGGATTGTGATGTCATAATTTTGCATTAAATGATGCTTTGCATGGATTATGATGTCATAATTTTGCATTAAATGATGCTTTGCATGGATTATGATGTCATAATTTTGCATTGCATACTGCATTGCATGGATTGTGATGTCATAATTTTGCATTGCATACTGCATTGCATGGATTGTGATGTCATATTTTGCATTAAATGTTGCATTGCTTGGATTGTGATGTCATAATTTTGCATTAAATGATGCTTTGCATGGATTGTGATGTCATAATTTTGCTTTGCATACTGCATTGCATGGATTGTGATGTCATAATTTTGCATTAAATGATGCTTTGCATGGATTATGATGTCATAATTTTGCATTGCATACTGCATTGCATGGATTGTGATGTCATAATTTTGCATTGCATACTGCATTGCATGGATTGTGATATCATAATTTTGCATTGCATACTGCATTGCTTGGATTGTGATGTCATAATTTTGCATTGCATACTGCATTGCATGGATTGTGATATCATAATTTTGCATTGCATACTGCATTGCATGGATTGTGATGTCATAATTTTGCATTGTATACTGCATTGCATGGATCGTGATGTCATAATTTTGCATTAAATGATGCTTTGCATGGATTGTGATGTCATAATTTTGCTTTGCATACTGCATTGCATGGATTGTGATGTCATAATTTTGCATTAAATGATGCTTTGCATGGATTATGATGTCATAATTTTGCATTGCATACTGCATTGCATGGATTGTGATGTCATAATTTTGCATTGCATACTGCATTGCATGGATTGTGATGTCATATTTTGCATTAAATGTTGCATTGCTTGGATTGTGATGTCATAATTTTGCATTAAATGATGCTTTGCATGGATTGTGATGTCATAATTTTGCTTTGCATACTGCATTGCATGGATTGTGATGTCATAATTTTGCATTAAATGATGCTTTGCATGGATTATGATGTCATAATTTTGCATTGCATACTGCATTGCATGGATTGTGATGTCATAATTTTGCATTGCATACTGCATTGCATGGATTGTGATATCATAATTTTGCATTGCATACTGCATTGCTTGGATTGTGATGTCATAATTTTGCATTGCATACTGCATTGCATGGATTGTGATATCATAATTTTGCATTGCATACTGCATTGCATGGATTGTGATGTCATAATTTTGCATTGTATACTGCATTGCATGGATCGTGATGTCATAATTTTGCATTAAATGATGCTTTGCATGGATTGTGATGTCATAATTTTGCTTTGCATACTGCATTGCATCGATTGTGATGTCATAATTTTGCATTAAATTATGCTTTGCATGGATTATGATGTCATAATTTTGCATTGCATACTGCATTGCATGGATTGTGATGTCATAATTTTGCATTGCATACTGCATTGCATGGATTGTGATGTCATAATTTTGCATTGCATACTGCATTGCATGGATTGTGATGTCATAATTTTGCATTGCATACTGCATTGCATGGATTGTGATGTCATAATTTTGCATTAAATGATGCTTTGCATGGATTATGATGTCATAATTTTGCATTGCATACTGCATTGCATGGATTGTGATGTCATAATTTTGCATTGCATACTGCATTGCATGGATTGTGATGTCATAATTTTGCATTAAAATATGCTTTGCATGGATTATGATGTCATAATTTTGCATTGCATACTGCATTGCGAGGATTGTGATGTCATAATTTTGCATTAAATGATGCTTTGCATGAATTATAATGTCATAATTTTGCATTGCATACTGCATTGCATGGATTGTGATGTCATAATTTTGCATTAAATGATGCTTTGCATGGATTATGATGTCATAATTTTGCATTGCATACTGCATTGCATGGATTGTGATGTCATAATTTTGCATTGCGTACTGCATTGCATGGATTGTGATGTCATATTTTACATTAAATGTTGCATTGCTTGGATTGTGATGTCATAATTTTGCATTAAATGATGCTTTGCATGGATTGTGATGTCATATTTTTGCATTAAATGATGCTTTGCATGGATTGTGATGTCATAATTTTGCATTGCATACTGCATTTCATGGATCGTGATGTCATAATTTTGCATTAAATGATGCTTTGCATAGATTGTGATGTCATAATTTTGCATTGCATGGATTGTGATGTCATAATTTTGCATTGCATACTGCATTGCATGGATTGTGATGTCATAATTTTGCATTAAATGATGCTTTGCATGGATTGTGATGTCATAATTTTGCTTTGCATACTGCATTGCATGGATTGTGATGTCATAATTTTGCATTAAATGATGCTTTGCATGGATTATGATGTCATAATTTTGCATTGCATACTGCATATCATGGATTGTGATGTCATAATTTTGCATTGCATACTGCATATCATGGATTGTGATGTCATAATTATGCATTGCATACTGCATTGCATGGACTGTGATGTCATAATTTTGCATTAAATGATGCTTTGCATGGATTATGATGTCATAATTTTGCATTGCATACTGCATTGCATGGATTGTGATATCATAATTTTGCATTGCATACTGCATTGCTTGGATTGTGGTGTCATAATTTTGCATTGCATACTGCATTGCATGGATTGTGATGTCATAATTTTGCATTAAATGATGCTTTGCATGGATTATGATGTCATAATTTTGCATTGCATACTGCATTGCATGGATTGTGATGTCATAATTTTGCATTGCATACTGCATTGCATGGATTGTGATATCATGATTTTGCATTGCATACTGCATTGCTTGGATTGTGATGTCATAATTTTGCATTGCATACTGCATCGCATGGATTGTGATATCATAATTTTGCATTGCATACTGCATTGCATGGATTGTGATGTCATAATTTTGCATTGCATACTGCATTGCATGGATTGTGATGTCATAATGTTGCATTAAATTATGCTTTGCCTGGATTGTGATGTCATAATTTTGCTTTGCATACTGCATTGCATGGATTGTGATGTCATAATTTTGCATTAAATTATGCTTTGCATGGATTATTATGTCATAATTTTGCATTGCATACTGCATTGCATGGATTGTGATGTCATAATTTTGCATTACATACTGCATTGCATGGATCGTGATGTCATAATTTTGCATTAAATGATGCTTTGCATGGATTGTGATTTCATAATTTTGCATTGCATACTGCATTGCATGGATTGTGATGTCATAATTTTGCATTGCATACTGCATTGCATGGATTGTGATATCATAATTTTGCATTGCATACTGCATTGCTTGGATTGTGATGTCATAATTTTGCATTGCATACTGCATTGCTTGGATTGTGATGTCATAATTTTGCATTGCATACTGCATTGCATGGATTGTGATATCATAATTTTGCATTGCATACTGCATTGCATGGATTGTGATGTCATAATTTTGCATTGCATACTGCATTGCATGGATTGTGATATCATAATTTTGCATTGCATACTGCATTGCTTGGATTGTGATGTCATAATTTTGCATTGCATACTGCATTGCATGGATTGTGATATCATAATTGTGCATTGCATACTGCATTGCATGGATTGTGATGTCATAATTTTGCATTGCATACTGCATTGCATGGATCGTGATGTCATAATTTTGCATTAAATGATGCTTTGCATGGATTGTGATGTCATAATTTTGCTTTGCATACTGCATTGCATCGATTGTGATGTCATAATTTTGCATTAAATTATGCTTTGCATGGATTATGATGTCATAATTTTGCATTGCATACTGCATTGCATGGATTGTGATGTCATAATTTTGCATTGCATACTGCATTGCATGGATTGTGATGTCATAATTTTGCATTAAAATATGCTTTGCATGGATTATGATGTCATAATTTTGCATTGCATACTGCATTGCGAGGATTGTGATGTCATAATTTTGCATTAAATGATGCTTTGCATGAATTATAATGTCATAATTTTGCATTGCATACTGCATTGCATGGATTGTGATGTCATATTTTGCATTAAATGTTGCATTGCTTGGATTGTGATGTCATAATTTTTCATTAAATGATGCTTTGCATGGATTGTGATGTCATATTTTTGCATTAAATGATGCTTTGCATGGATTGTGATGTCATAATTTTGCATTGCATACTGCATTTCATGGATCGTGATGTCATAATTTTTTATTAAAAGATGCTTTGCATAGATTGTGATGTCATAATTTTGCATTGCATGGATTGTGATGTCATAATTTTGCATTGCATACTGCATTGCATGGATTGTGATGTCATATTTTGCATTAAATGTTGCATTGCTTGGATTGTGAAGTCATAATTTTGCATTAAATGATGTTTTGCATGGATTGTGATGTCATATTTTTGCATTAAATGATGCTTTGCATGGATTGTGATGTCATAATTTTGCATTGCATACTGCATTTCATGGATCGTGATGTCATAATTTTGCATTAAATGATGCTTTGCATGGATTGTGATGTCATAATTTTGCTTTGCATACTGCATTGCATGGATTGTGATGTCATAATTTTGCATTAAATGATGCTTTGCATGGATTATGATGTCATAATTTTGCATTGCATACTGCATATCATGGATTGTGATGTCATAATTTTGCATTGCATAATGCATATCATGGATTGTGATGTCATAATTTTGCATTGCATACTGCATTGCATGGACTGTGATGTCATAATTTTGCATTAAATGATGCTTTGCATGGATTATGATGTCATAATTTTGCATTGCATACTGCATTGCATGGATTGTGATATCATAATTTTGCATTGCATACTGCATTGCTTGGATTGTGGTGTCATAATTTTGCATTGCATACTGCATTGCATGGATTGTGATGTCATAATTTTGCATTAAATGTTGCTTTGCATGGATTATGATGTCATAATTTTGCATTGCATACTGCATTGCATGGATTGTGATGTCATAATTTTGATTTGCATACTGCATTGCATGGATTGTGATATCATGATTTTGCATTGCATACTGCATTGCTTGGATTGTGATGTCATAATTTTGCATTGCATACTGCATCGCATGGATTGTGATATCATAATTTTGCATTGCATACTGCATTGCATGGATTGTGAGGTCATAATTTTGCATTACATACTGCATTGCATGGATTGTGATGTCATAATTTTGCATTAAATTATGCTTTGCATGGATTATTATGTCATAATTTTGCATTGCATACTGCATTGCATGGATTGTGATGTCATAATTTTGCATTACATACTGCATTGCATGGATCGTGATGTCATAATTTTGCATTAAATGATGCTTTGCATGGATTGTGATGTCATAATTTTGCATTGCATACTGCATATCATGGATTGTGATGTCATAATTTTGCATTGCATACTGCATATCATGGATTGTGATGTCATAATTTTGCATTGCATACTGCATTGCATGGACTGTGATGTCATAAGTTTGCATTAAATGATGCTTTGCATGGATTATGATGTCATAATTTTGCATTGCATACTGCATTGCATGGATTGTGATATCATAATTTTGCATTGCATACTGCATTGCTTGGATTGTGGTGTCATAATTTTGCATTGCATACTGCATTGCATGGATTGTGATGTCATAATTTTGCATTAAATGATGCTTTGCATGGATTATGATGTCATAATTTTGCATTGCATACTGCATTGCATGGATTGTGATGTCATAATTTTGCATTGCATACTGCATTGCATGGATTGTGATATCATAATTTTGCATTGCATACTGCATTGCTTGGATTGTGATGTCATAATTTTGCATTGCATACTGCATTGCTTGGATTGTGATGTCATAATTTTGCATTGCATACTGCATTGCATGGATTGTGATATCATAATTTTGCATTGCATACTGCATTGCATGGATTGTGATGTCATAATTTTGCATTGCATACTGCATTGCATGGATCGTGATGTCATAATTTTGCATTAAATGATGCTTTGCATGGATTGTGATGTCATAATTTTGCTTTGCATACTGCATTGCATGGATTGTGATGTCATAATTTTGCATTAAATGATGCTTTGCATGGATTGTGATGTCATAATTTTGCATTGCATACTGCATTGCATGGATTGTGATGTCATAATTTTGCATTGCATACTGCATTGCATGGATTGTGATATCATAATTTTGCATTGCATACTGCATTGCTTGGATTGTGATGTCATAATTTTGCATTGCATAGTGCATTGCATGGATTGTGATATCATAATTTTGCATTGCATACTGCATTGCATGGATTGTGATGTCATAATTTTGCATTGCATACTGCATTGCATGGATCGTGATGTCATAATTTTGCATTAAATGATGCTTTGCATGGATTGTGATGTCATAATTTTGCTTTGCATACTGCATTGCATCGATTGTGATGTCATAATTTTGCATTAAATTATGCTTTGCATGGATTATGATGTCATAATTTTGCATTGCATACTGCATTGCATGGATTGTGATGTCATAAGTTTGCATTGCATACTGCATTGCATGGATTGTGATGTCATAATTTTGCATTGCATACTGCATTGCATGGATTGTGATGTCATAATTTTGCATTAAATGATGCTTTGCATGGATTATGATGTCATAATTTTGCATTGCATACTGCATTGCATGGATTGTGATGTCATAATTTTGCATTGCATACTGCATTGCATGGATTGTGATGTCATAATTTTGCATTAAAATATGCTTTGCATGGATTATGATGTCATAATGTTGCATTGCATACAACATTGCGTGGATTGTGATGTCATAATTTTGCATTAAATGATGCTTAGCATGAATTATAATGTCATACTTTTGCATTGCATACTGCATTGCATGGATTGTGATGTCATAATGTTGCATTGCATACTGCATTGCATGGATTGTGATGTCATAATTTTGCATTAAAAGATGCTTTGCATGGATTATGATGTCATAATTTTGCATTGCATACTGCATTGCATGGATTGTGATGTCATAATTTTGCATTGCATACTGCATTGCATGGATTGTGATGTCATAATTTTGCATTAAATGATGCTTTGCATGGATTGTGATGTCATATTTTTGCATTAAATGATGCTTTGCATGGATTGTGATGTCATAATTTTGCATTGCATACTGCATTTCATGGATCGTGATGTCATAATTTTGCATTAAATGATGCTTTGCATAGATTGTGATGTCATAATTTTGCATTGCATACTGCATTGCATGGATTGTGATGTCATAATTTTGCATTGCATACTGCATTGCATGGATTGTGATGTCATATTTTGCATTAAATGTAGCATTGCTTGGATTGTGAAGTCATAATTTTGCATTAAATGATGTTTTGCATAGATTGTTATGTCATATTTTTCCATTAAATGATGCTTTGCATGGATTGTGATGTCATAATTTTGCTTTGCATACTGCATTGCATCGATTGTGATGTCATAATTTTGCATTAAATTATGCTTTGCATAGATTGTGATGTCATAATTTTGCATTGCATGGATTGTGATGTCATAATTTTGCATTGCATACTGCATAGCATGGATTGTGATGTCATATTTTGCATTAAATGTTGCATTGCTTGGATTGTGAAGTCATAATTTTGCATTAAATGATGTTTTGCATGGATTGTGATGTCATATTTTTGCATTAAATGATGCTTTGCATGGATTGTGATGTCATAATTTTGCTTTGCATACTGCATTGCATGGATTGTGATGTCATAATTTTGCATTAAATGATGCTTTGCATGGATTATGATGTCATAATTTTGCATTGCATACTGCATATCATGGATTGTGATGTCATAATTTTGCATTGCATACTGCATATCATGGATTGTGATGTCATAATTATGCATTGCATACTGCATTGCATGGACTGTGATGTCATAATTTTGCATTAAATGATGCTTTGCATGGATTATGATGTCATAATTTTGCATTGCATACTGCATTGCATGGATTGTGATATCATAATTTTGCATTGCATACTGCATTGCTTGGATTGTGGTGTCATAATTTTGCATTGCATACTGCATTGCATGGATTATGATGTCATAATGTTGCATTGCATACAACATTGCGTGGATTGTGATGTCATAATTTTGCATTAAATGATGCTTAGCATGAATTATAATGTCATACTTTTGCATTGCATACTGCATTGCATGGATTATGATGTCATAATTTTGCATTGCATACTGCATTGCGAGGATTGTGATGTCATAATTTTGCATTAAATGATGCTTTGCATGAATTATAATGTCATAATTTTGCATTGCATACTGCATTGCATGGATTGTGATGTCATAATTTTGCATTAAATGATGCTTTGCATGGATTATGATGTCATAATTTTGCATTGCATACTGCATTGCATGGATTGTGATGTCATAATTTTGCATTGCATACTGCATTGCATGGATTGTGATGTCATATTTTGCATTAAATGTTGCATTGCTTGGATTGTGATGTCATAATTTTTCATTAAATGATGCTTTGCATGGATTGTGATGTCATATTTTTGCATTAAATGATGCTTTGCATGGATTGTGATGTCATAATTTTGCATTGCATACTGCATTTCATGGATCGTGATGTCATAATTTTTTATTAAAAGATGCTTTGCATAGATTGTGATGTCATAATTTTGCATTGCATGGATTGTGATGTCATAATTTTGCATTGCATACTGCATTGCATGGATTGTGATGTCATATTTTGCATTAAATGTTGCATTGCTTGGATTGTGAAGTCATAATTTTGCATTAAATGATGTTTTGCATGGATTGTGATGTCATATTTTTGCATTAAATGATGCTTTGCATGGATTGTGATGTCATAATTTTGCATTGCATACTGCATTTCATGGATCGTGATGTCATAATTTTGCATTAAATGATGCTTTGCATGGATTGTGATGTCATAATTTTGCTTTGCATACTGCATTGCATGGATTGTGATGTCATAATTTTGCATTAAATGATGCTTTGCATGGATTATGATGTCATAATTTTGCATTGCATACTGCATATCATGGATTGTGATGTCATAATTTTGCATTGCATAATGCATATCATGGATTGTGATGTCATAATTTTGCATTGCATACTGCATTGCATGGACTGTGATGTCATAATTTTGCATTAAATGATGCTTTGCATGGATTATGATGTCATAATTTTGCATTGCATACTGCATTGCATGGATTGTGATATCATAATTTTGCATTGCATACTGCATTGCTTGGATTGTGGTGTCATAATTTTGCATTGCATACTGCATTGCATGGATTGTGATGTCATAATTTTGCATTAAATGTTGCTTTGCATGGATTATGATGTCATAATTTTGCATTGCATACTGCATTGCATGGATTGTGATGTCATAATTTTGCATTGCATACTGCATTGCATGGATTGTGATATCATGATTTTGCATTGCATACTGCATTGCTTGGATTGTGATGTCATAATTTTGCATTGCATACTGCATCGCATGGATTGTGATATCATAATTTTGCATTGCATACTGCATTGCATGGATTGTGAGGTCATAATTTTGCATTACATACTGCATTGCATGGATTGTGATGTCATAATTTTGCATTAAATTATGCTTTGCATGGATTATTATGTCATAATTTTGCATTGCATACTGCATTGCATGGATTGTGATGTCATAATTTTGCATTACATACTGCATTGCATGGATCGTGATGTCATAATTTTGCATTAAATGATGCTTTGCATGGATTGTGATGTCATAATTTTGCATTGCATACTGCATATCATGGATTGTGATGTCATAATTTTGCATTGCATACTGCATATCATGGATTGTGATGTCATAATTTTGCATTGCATACTGCATTGCATGGACTGTGGTGTCATAAGTTTGCATTAAATGATGCTTTGCATGGATTATGATGTCATAATTTTGCATTGCATACTGCATTGCATGGATTGTGATATCATAATTTTGCATTGCATACTGCATTGCTTGGATTGTGGTGTCATAATTTTGCATTGCATACTGCATTGCATGGATTGTGATGTCATAATTTTGCATTAAATGATGCTTTGCATGGATTATGATGTCATAATTTTGCATTGCATACTGCATTGCATGGATTGTGATGTCATAATTTTGCATTGCATACTGCATTGCATGGATTGTGATATCATAATTTTGCATTGCATACTGCATTGCTTGGATTGTGATGTCATAATTTTGCATTGCATACTGCATTGCTTGGATTGTGATGTCATAATTTTGCATTGCATACTGCATTGCATGGATTGTGATATCATAATTTTGCATTGCATACTGCATTGCATGGATTGTGATGTCATAATTTTGCATTGCATACTGCATTGCATGGATCGTGATGTCATAA
Source organism: Pseudophryne corroboree (assembly GCF_028390025.1). NCBI lineage: Eukaryota > Metazoa > Chordata > Amphibia > Anura > Myobatrachidae > Pseudophryne > Pseudophryne corroboree. Next base: position 249,120 of record NW_026970218.1, on the reverse strand, counting down.
TTTTGCATTAAATGATGCTTTGCATGGATTGTGATGTCATAATTTTGCTTTGCATACTGCATTGCATGGATTGTGATGTCATAATTTTGCATTAAATGATGCTTTGCATGGATTATGATGTCATAATTTTGCATTGCATACTGCATTGCATGGATTGTGATGTCATAATTTTGCATTGCATACTGCATTGCATGGATTGTGATATCATAATTTTGCATTGCATACTGCATTGCTTGGATTGTGATGTCATAATTTTGCATTGCATAGTGCATTGCATGGATTGTGATATCATAATTTTGCATTGCATACTGCATTGCATGGATTGTGATGTCATAATTTTGCATTGCATACTGCATTGCATGGATCGTGATGTCATAATTTTGCATTAAATGATGCTTTGCATGGATTGTGATGTCATAATTTTGCTTTGCATACTGCATTGCATCGATTGTGATGTCATAATTTTGCATTAAATTATGCTTTGCATGGATTATGATGTCATAATTTTGCATTGCATACTGCATTGCATGGATTGTGATGTCATAAGTTTGCATTGCATACTGCATTGCATGGATTGTGATGTCATAATTTTGCATTGCATACTGCATTGCATGGATTGTGATGTCATAATTTTGCATTAAATGATGCTTTGCATGGATTATGATGTCATAATTTTGCATTGCATACTGCATTGCATGGATTGTGATGTCATAATTTTGCATTGCATACTGCATTGCATGGATTGTGATGTCATAATTTTGCATTAAAATATGCTTTGCATGGATTATGATGTCATAATGTTGCATTGCATACAACATTGCGTGGATTGTGATGTCATAATTTTGCATTAAATGATGCTTAGCATGAATTATAATGTCATACTTTTGCATTGCATACTGCATTGCATGGATTGTGATGTCATAATGTTGCATTGCATACTGCATTGCATGGATTGTGATGTCATAATTTTGCATTAAAAGATGCTTTGCATGGATTATGATGTCATAATTTTGCATTGCATACTGCATTGCATGGATTGTGATGTCATAATTTTGCATTGCATACTGCATTGCATGGATTGTGATGTCATAATTTTGCATTAAATGATGCTTTGCATGGATTGTGATGTCATATTTTTGCATTAAATGATGCTTTGCATGGATTGTGATGTCATAATTTTGCATTGCATACTGCATTTCATGGATCGTGATGTCATAATTTTGCATTAAATGATGCTTTGCATAGATTGTGATGTCATAATTTTGCATTGCATACTGCATTGCATGGATTGTGATGTCATAATTTTGCATTGCATACTGCATTGCATGGATTGTGATGTCATATTTTGCATTAAATGTAGCATTGCTTGGATTGTGAAGTCATAATTTTGCATTAAATGATGTTTTGCATGGATTGTTATGTCATATTTTTCCATTAAATGATGCTTTGCATGGATTGTGATGTCATAATTTTGCTTTGCATACTGCATTGCATCGATTGTGATGTCATAATTTTGCATTAAATTATGCTTTGCATAGATTGTGATGTCATAATTTTGCATTGCATGGATTGTGATGTCATAATTTTGCATTGCATACTGCATAGCATGGATTGTGATGTCATATTTTGCATTAAATGTTGCATTGCTTGGATTGTGAAGTCATAATTTTGCATTAAATGATGTTTTGCATGGATTGTGATGTCATATTTTTGCATTAAATGATGCTTTGCATGGATTGTGATGTCATAATTTTGCATTGCATACTGCATTTCATGGATCGTGATGTCATAATTTTGCATTAAATGATGCTTTGCATGGATTGTGATGTCATAATTTTGCTTTGCATACTGCATTGCATGGATTGTGATGTCATAATTTTGCATTAAATTATGCTTTGCATGGATTATGATGTCATAATTTTGCATTGCATACTGCATATCATGGATTGTGATGTCATAATTTTGCATTGCATACTGCATATCATGGATTGTGATGTCATAATTTTGCATTGCATACTGCATTGCATGGACTGTGATGTCATAATTTTGCATTAAATGATGCTTTGCATGGATTATGATGTCATAATTTTGCATTGCATACTGCATTGCATGGATTGTGATATCATAATTTTGCATTGCATACTGCATTGCTTGGATTGTGGTGTCATAATTTTGCATTGCATACTGCATTGCATGGATTGTGATGTCATAATTTTGCATTAAATGATGCTTTGCATGGATTATGATGTCATAATTTTGCATTGCATACTGCATTGCATGGATTGTGATGTCATAATTTTGCATTGCATACTGCATTGCATGGATTGTGATGTCATAATTTTGCATTGCATACTGCATTGCATGGATTGTGATGTCATAATTTTGCATTAAATGATGCTTTGCATGGATTATGATGTCATGATTTTGCATTGCATACTGCATTGCATGGATTGTGATGTCATAATGTTGCATTGCATACTGCATTGCATGGATTGTGATGTCATAATTTTGCATTAAATGATGCTTTGCATGGATTATGATGTCATAATTTTGCATTAAATGATGCTTTGCATGGATTGTGATGTCATATTTTTGCATAAAATGATGCTTTGCATGGATTGTGATGTCATAATTTTGCATTGCATACTGCATTTCATGGATCGTGATGTCATAATTTTGCATTAAATGATGCTTTGCATAGATTGTGATGTCATAATTTTGCATTGCATACTGCATTGCATGGATTGTGATGTCATAATTTTGCATTGCATACTGCATTGCATGGATTGTGATGTCATATTTTGCATTAAATGTTGCATTACTTGGATTGTGAAGTCATAATGTTGCATTAAATGATGTTTTGCATGGATTGTGATGTCATATTTTTGCATTAAATGATGCTTTGCATGGATTGTGATGTCATAATTTTGCTTTGCATACTGCATTGCATCGATTGTGATGTCATAATTTTGCATTAAATTATGCTTTGCATGGATTATGATGTCATAATTTTGCATTGCATACTGCATTGCATGGATTGTGATGTCATAATTTTGCATTGCATACTGCATTGCATGGATTGTGATGTCATAATTTTGCATTGCATACTGCATTGCATGGATTGTGATGTCATAATTTTGCATTAAATGATGCTTTGCATGGATTATGATGTCATAATTTTGCATTGCATACTGCATTGCATGGATTGTGATGTCATAATTTTGCATTAAAATATGCTTTGCATAGATTGTGATGTCATAATTTTGCATTGCATACTGCATTGCATGGATTGTGATGTCATAATTTTGCATTGCATACTGCATTGCATGGATTGTGATGTCATATTTTGCATTAAATGTCGCATTGCTTGGATTGTGAAGTCATAATTTTGCATTAAATGATGTTTTGCATGGATTGTGATGTCATATTTTTGCATTAAATGATGCTTTGCATGGATTGTGATGTCATATTTTGCATTAAATGTTGCATTGCTTGGATTGTGATGTCATAATTTTGCATTAAATGATGCTTTGCATGGATTGTGATGTCATATTTTTGCATTAAATGATGCTTTGCATGGATTGTGATGTCATAATTTTGCATTGCATACTGCATTGCATGGATTGTGATGTCATAATTTTGCATTGCATACTGCATTGCATGGATTGTGATGTCATATTTTGCATTAAATGTTGCATTACTTGGATTGTGAAGTCATAATGTTGCATTAAATGATGTTTTGCATGGATTGTGATGTCATATTTTTGCATTAAATGATGCTTTGCATGGATTGTGATGTCATAATTTTGCTTTGCATACTGCATTGCATCGATTGTGATGTCATAATTTTGCATTAAATTATGCTTTGCATGGATTATGATGTCATAATTTTGCATTGCATACTGCATTGCATGGATTGTGATGTCATAATTTTGCATTGCATACTGCATTGCATGGATTGTGATGTCATAATTTTGCATTGCATACTGCATTGCATGGATTGTGATGTCATAATTTTGCATTAAATGATGCTTTGCATGGATTATGATGTCATAATTTTGCATTGCATACTGCATTGCATGGATTGTGATGTCATAATTTTGCATTAAAATATGCTTTGCATAGATTGTGATGTCATAATTTTGCATTGCATACTGCATTGCATGGATTGTGATGTCATAATTTTGCATTGCATACTGCATTGCATGGATTGTGATGTCATATTTTGCATTAAATGTCGCATTGCTTGGATTGTGAAGTCATAATTTTGCATTAAATGATGTTTTGCATGGATTGTGATGTCATATTTTTGCATTAAATGATGCTTTGCATGGATTGTGATGTCATATTTTGCATTAAATGTTGCATTGCTTGGATTGTGATGTCATAATTTTGCATTAAATGATGCTTTGCATGGATTGTGATGTCATATTTTTGCATTAAATGATGCTTTGCATGGATTGTGATGTCATAATTTTGCATTGCATACTGCATTTCATGGATCGTGATGTCATAATTTTGCATTAAATGATGCTTTGCATAGATTGTGATGTCATAATTTTGCATTGCATACTGCATTGCATGGATTGTGATGTCATAATTTTGCATTGCATACTGCATTGAATGGATTGTGATGTCATTTTTTGCATTAAATGTTGCATTGCTTGGATTGTGAAGTCATAATTTTGCATTAAATTATGTTTTGCATGGATTGTGATGTCATATTTTTGCATTAAATGATGCTTTGCATGGGTTGTGATGTCATAATTTTGCATTGCATACTGCATTTCATGGATCGTGATGTCATAATTTTGCATTAAATGATGATTTGCATGGATTGTGATGTCATAATTTTGCTTTGCATGGATTGTGATGTCATAATTTTGCATTAAATGATGCTTTGCATGGATTATGATGTCATAATTTTGCATTGCATACTGCATATCATAAATTGTGATGTCATAATTTTGCATTGCATACTGCATATCATGGATTGTGATGTCATAATTTTGCATTGCATACTGCATTGCATGGACTGTGATGTCATAATTTTGCATTAAATGATGCTTTGCATGGATTATGATGTCATAATTTTGCATTGCATACTGCATTGCATGGATTGTGATATCATAATTTTGCATTGCATACTGCATTGCTTGGATTGTGGTGTCATAATTTTGCATTGCATACTGCATTGCATGGACTGTGATGTCATAATTTTGCATTAAATGATGCTTTGCATGGATTATGATGTCATAATTTTGCATTGCATACTGCATTGCATGGATTGTGATATCATAATTTTGCATTGCATACTGCATTGCTTTTATTGTGGTTTCATAATTTTGCATTGCATACTGCATTGCATGGATTGTGATGTCATAATTTTGCATTAAATGATGCTTTGCATGGATTATGATGTCATAATTTTGCATTGCATACTGCATTTCATGGATCGTGATGTCATAATTTTGCATTAAATGATGCTTTGCATAGATTGTGATGTCATAATTTTGCATTGCATACTGCATTGCATGGATTGTGATGTCATAATTTTGCATTGCATACTGCATTGCATGGATTGTGATATCATAATTTTGCATTGCATACTGCATTGCTTGGATTGTGGTGTCATAATTTTGCATTGCATACTGCATTGCATGGATTGTGATGTCATAATTTTGCATTAGATGTTGCATTGCTTGGATTTTGATGTCATAATTTTGCATTGCATACTGCATTGTATGGATTGTGATGTCATAATTTTGCATTGCATACTGCATTGCATGGATTGTGATGTCATAATTTTGCATTAAATGATGCTTTGCATGGATTGTGATGTCATAATGTTGCATTGCATACTGCATTGCATGGATTGTGATGTCATAATTTTGCATTAAATGATGTTTTGCATGGATTGTGATGTCATAATTTTGCTTTGCATACTGCATTGCATGGATTGTGATGTCATAATTTTGCATTAAATAATGCTTTGCATGGATTATGATGTCATAATTTTGCATTGCATACTGCATTGCATGGATTGTGATGTCATAATTTTGCATTAAATGATGCTTTGCATGAATTATGATGTCATAATTTTGCATTGCATACTGCATTGCATGGATTGTGATGTCATTATTTTGCATTGCATGGATTGTGATTTCATAATTTTGCATTAAATGATGCTTTGCATGGATTATGATGTCATAATTTTGCATTGCATACTGCATTGCATGGATTGTGATGTCATAATTTTGCATTAAATGATGCTTTGCATGGATTATGATGTCATAATTTTGCATTGCATACTGCATTGCATGGATTGTGATGTCATAATTTTGCATTACATGATGCTTTGCATGGATTATGATGTCATAATTTTGCATTGCATACTGCATTGCATGGATTGTGATGTCATAATGTTGCATTGCATACTGCATTGCATGGATTGTGATGTCATAAATTTGCATTAAATGTTGCATTGCATGGATTGTGATGTCATAGTTTTGCATTGCATACTGCATTGCATGGATTGTGATGTCATAATTTTGCATTGCATAATGCATTGCATGGATTGTGATGTCATAATTTTGCATTGCATACTGCATTGCATGGATTGTGATGTCATATTTTTGCATTAAATGATGCTTTGCATGGATTGTGATGTCATAATTTTGCATTGCATGGATCGTGATGTCATAATTTTGCATTAAATGATGCTTTGCATGGATTGTGATGTCATAATTTTGCATTGCATACTGCATTTCATGGATCGTGATGTCATAATTTTGCATTAAATGATGCTTTGCATAGATTGTGATGTCATAATTTTGCATTGCATACTGCATTGCATGGATTGTGATGTCATAATTTTGCATTGCATACTGCATTGCATGGATTGTGATGTCATATTTTGCATTAAATGTAGCATTGCTTGGATTGTGAAGTCATAATTTTGCATTAAATGATGTTTTGCATGGATTGTTATGTCATATTTTTCCATTAAATGATGCTTTGCATGGATTGTGATGTCATAATTTTGCTTTGCATACTGCATTGCATCGATTGTGATGTCATAATTTTGCATTAAATTATGCTTTGCATAGATTGTGATGTCATAATTTTGCATTGCATGGATTGTGATGTCATAATTTTGCATTGCATACTGCATAGCATGGATTGTGATGTCATATTTTGCATTAAATGTTGCATTGCTTGGATTGTGAAGTCATAATTTTGCATTAAATGATGTTTTGCATGGATTGTGATGTCATATTTTTGCATTAAATGATGCTTTGCATGGATTGTGATGTCATAATTTTGCTTTGCATACTGCATTGCATGGATTGTGATGTCATAATTTTGCATTAAATGATGCTTTGCATGGATTATGATGTCATAATTTTGCATTGCATACTGCATATCATGGATTGTGATGTCATAATTTTGCATTGCATACTGCATATCATGGATTGTGATGTCATAATTATGCATTGCATACTGCATTGCATGGACTGTGATGTCATAATTTTGCATTAAATGATGCTTTGCATGGATTATGATGTCATAATTTTGCATTGCATACTGCATTGCATGGATTGTGATATCATAATTTTGCATTGCATACTGCATTGCTTGGATTGTGGTGTCATAATTTTGCATTGCATACTGCATTGCATGGATTGTGATGTCATAATTTTGCATTAAATGATGCTTTGCATGGATTATGATGTCATAATTTTGCATTGCATACTGCATTGCATGGATTGTGATGTCATAATTTTGCATTGCATACTGCATTGCATGGATTGTGATATCATGATTTTGCATTGCATACTGCATTGCTTGGATTGTGATGTCATAATTTTGCATTGCATACTGCATCGCATGGATTGTGATATCATAATTTTGCATTGCATACTGCATTGCATGGATTGTGATGTCATAATTTTGCATTGCATACTGCATTGCATGGATTGTGATGTCATAATGTTGCATTAAATTATGCTTTGCCTGGATTGTGATGTCATAATTTTGCTTTGCATACTGCATTGCATGGATTGTGATGTCATCATTTTGCATTAAATTATGCTTTGCATGGATTATTATGTCATAATTTTGCATTGCATACTGCATTGCATGGATTGTGATGTCATAATTTTGCATTACATACTGCATTGCATGGATCGTGATGTCATAATTTTGCATTAAATGATGCTTTGCATGGATTGTGATTTCATAATTTTGCATTGCATACTGCATTGCATGGATTGTGATGTCATAATTTTGCATTGCATACTGCATTGCATGGATTGTGATATCATAATTTTGCATTGCATACTGCATTGCTTGGATTGTGATGTCATAATTTTGCATTGCATACTGCATTGCTTGGATTGTGATGTCATAATTTTGCATTGCATACTGCATTGCATGGATTGTGATATCATAATTTTGCATTGCATACTGCATTGCATGGATTGTGATGTCATAATTTTGCATTGCATACTGCATTGCATGGATCGTGATGTCATAAATTTGCATTAAATGATGCTTTGCATGGATTGTGATGTCATAATTTTGCTTTGCATACTGCATTGCATGGATTGTGATGTCATAATTTTGCATTAAATGATGCTTTGCATGGATTATGATGTCATAATTTTGCATTGCATACTGCATTGCATGGATTGTGATGTCATAATTTTGCATTAAAATATGCTTTGCATGGATTATGATGTCATAATTTTGCATTGCATACTGCATTGCGAGGATTGTGATGTCATAATTTTGCATTAAATGATGCTTTGCATGAATTATAATGTCATAATTTTGCATTGCATACTGCATTGCATGGATTGTGATGTCATAATTTTGCATTAAATGATGCTTTGCATGGATTATGATGTCATAATTTTGCATTGCATACTGCATTGCATGGATTGTGATGTCATAATTTTGCATTGCATACTGCATTGCATGGATTGTGATGTCATATTTTGCATTAAATGTTGCATTGCTTGGATTGTGATGTCATAATTTTTCATTAAATGATGCTTTGCATGGATTGTGATGTCATATTTTTGCATTAAATGATGCTTTGCATGGATTGTGATGTCATAATTTTGCATTGCATACTGCATTTCATGGATCGTGATGTCATAATTTTTTATTAAAAGATGCTTTGCATAGATTGTGATGTCATAATTTTGCATTGCATGGATTGTGATGTCATAATTTTGCATTGCATACTGCATTGCATGGATTGTGATGTCATATTTTGCATTAAATGTTGCATTGCTTGGATTGTGAAGTCATAATTTTGCATTAAATGATGTTTTGCATGGATTGTGATGTCATATTTTTGCATTAAATGATGCTTTGCATGGATTGTGATGTCATAATTTTGCATTGCATACTGCATTGCATGGATTGTGATGTCATAATTTTGCATTAAATGATGCTTTGCATGGATTGTGATGTCATAATTTTGCTTTGCATACTGCATTGCATGGATTGTGATGTCATAATTTTGCATTAAATGATGCTTTGCATGGATTATGATGTCATAATTTTGCATTGCATACTGCATATCATGGATTGTGATGTCATAATTTTGCATTGCATAATGCATATCATGGATTGTGATGTCATAATTTTGCATTGCATACTGCATTGCATGGACTGTGATGTCATAATTTTGCATTAAATGATGCTTTGCATGGATTATGATGTCATAATTTTGCATTGCATACTGCATTGCATGGATTGTGATGTCATAATTTTGCATTAAATGTTGCTTTGCATGGATTATGATGTCATAATTTTGCATTGCATACTGCATTGCATGGATTGTGATGTCATAATTTTGCATTGCATACTGCATCGCATGGATTGTGATATCATAATTTTGCATTGCATACTGCATTGCATGGATTGTGAGGTCATAATTTTGCATTACATACTGCATTGCATGGATTGTGATGTCATAATTTTGCATTAAATTATGCTTTGCATGGATTATTATGTCATAATTTTGCATTGCATACTGCATTGCATGGATTGTGATGTCATAATTTTGCATTACATACTGCATTGCATGGATCGTGATGTCATAATTTTGCATTAAATGATGCTTTGCATGGATTGTGATGTCATAATTTTGCATTGCATACTGCATATCATGGATTGTGATGTCATAATTTTGCATTGCATACTGCATATCATGGATTGTGATGTCATAATTTTGCATTGCATACTGCATCGCATGGACTGTGATGTCATAAGTTTGCATTAAATGATGCTTTGCATGGATTATGATGTCATAATTTTGCATTGCATACTGCATTGCATGGATTGTGATATCATAATTTTGCATTGCATACTGCATTGCTTGGATTGTGGTGTCATAATTTTGCATTGCATACTGCATTGCATGGATTGTGATGTCATAATTTTGCATTAAATGATGCTTTGCATGGATTATGATGTCATAATTTTGCATTGCATACTGCATTGCATGGATTGTGATGTCATAATTTTGCATTGCATACTGCATTGCATGGATTGTGATATCATAATTTTGCATTGCATACTGCATTGCTTGGATTGTGATGTCATAATTTTGCATTGCATACTGCATTGCTTGGATTGTGATGTCATAATTTTGCATTGCATACTGCATTGCATGGATTGTGATATCATAATTTTGCATTGCATACTGCATTGCATGGATTGTGATGTCATAATTTTGCATTGCATACTGCATTGCATGGATCGTGATGTCATAATTTTGCATTAAATGATGCTTTGCATGGATTGTGATGTCATAATTTTGCTTTGCATACTGCATTGCATGGATTGTGATGTCATAATTTTGCATTAAATGATGCTTTGCATGGATTATGATGTCATAATTTTGCATTGCATACTGCATTGCATGGATTGTGATGTCATAATTTTGCATTGCATACTGCATTGCATGGATTGTGATATCATAATTTTGCATTGCATACTGCATTGCTTGGATTGTGATGTCATAATTTTGCATTGCATAGTGCATTGCATGGATTGTGATATCATAATTTTGCATTGCATACTGCATTGCATGGATTGTGATGTCATAATTTTGCTTTGCATACTGCATTGCATCGATTGTGATGTCATAATTTTGCATTAAATTATGCTTTGCATGGATTATGATGTCATAATTTTGCATTGCATACTGCATTGCATGGATTGTGATGTCATAAGTTTGCATTGCATACTGCATTGCATGGATTGTGATGTCATAATTTTGCATTGCATACTGCATTGCATGGATTGTGATGTCATAATTTTGCATTAAATGATGCTTTGCATGGATTATGATGTCATAATTTTGCATTGCATACTGCATTGCATGGATTGTGATGTCATAATTTTGCATTAAAATATGCTTTGCATGGATTATGATGTCATAATGTTGCATTGCATACAACATTGCGTGGATTGTGATGTCATAATTTTGCATTAAATGATGCTTAGCATGAATTATAATGTCATACTTTTGCATTGCATACTGCATTGCATGGATTGTGATGTCATAATGTTGCATTGCATACTGCATTGCATGGATTGTGATGTCATAATTTTGCATTAAAAGATGCTTTGCATGGATTATGATGTCATAATTTTGCATTGCATACTGCATTGCATGGATTGTGATGTCATAATTTTGCATTGCATACTGCATTGCATGGATTGTGATGTCATAATTTTGCATTAAATGATGCTTTGCATGGATTGTGATGTCATATTTTTGCATTAAATGATGCTTTGCATGGATTGTGATGTCATAATTTTGCATTGCATACTGCATTTCATGGATCGTGATGTCATAATTTTGCATTAAATGATGCTTTGCATAGATTGTGATGTCATAATTTTGCATTGCATACTGCATTGCATGGATTGTGATGTCATAATTTTGCATTGCATACTGCATTGCATGGATTGTGATGTCATATTTTGCATTAAATGTAGCATTGCTTGGATTGTGAAGTCATAATTTTGCATTAAATGATGTTTTGCATGGATTGTTATGTCATATTTTTCCATTAAATGATGCTTTGCATGGATTGTGATGTCATAATTTTGCTTTGCATACTGCATTGCATCGATTGTGATGTCATAATTTTGCATTAAATTATGCTTTGCATAGATTGTGATGTCATAATTTTGCATTGCATGGATTGTGATGTCATAATTTTGCATTGCATACTGCATAGCATGGATTGTGATGTCATATTTTGCATTAAATGTTGCATTGCTTGGATTGTGAAGTCATAATTTTGCATTAAATGATGTTTTGCATGGATTGTGATGTCATATTTTTGCATTAAATGATGCTTTGCATGGATTGTGATGTCATAATTTTGCATTGCATACTGCATTTCATGTATCGTGATGTCATAATTTTGCATTAAATGATGCTTTGCATGGATTGTGATGTCATAATTTTGCTTTGCATACTGCATTGCATGGATTGTGATGTCATAATTTTGCATTAAATTATGCTTTGCATGGATTATGATGTCATAATTTTGCATTGCATACTGCATATCATGGATTGTGATGTCATAATTTTGCATTGCATACTGCATATCATGGATTGTGATGTCATAATTTTGCATTGCATACTGCATTGCATGGACCTTGATGTCATAATTTTGCATTAAATGATGCTTTGCATGGATTATGATGTCATAATTTTGCATTGCATACTGCATTGCATGGATTGTGATATCATAATTTTGCATTGCATACTGCATTGCTTGGATTGTGGTGTCATAATTTTGCATTGCATACTGCATTGCATGGATTGTGATGTCATAATTTTGCATTAAATGATGCTTTGCATGGATTATGATGTCATAATTTTGCATTGCATACTGCATTGCATGGATTGTGATGTCATAATTTTGCATTGCATACTGCATTGCATGGATTGTGATATCATGATTTTGCATTGCATACTGCATTGCTTGGATTGTGATGTCATAATTTTGCATTGCATACTGCATCGCATGGATTGTGATATCATAATTTTGCATTGCATACTGCATTGCATGGATTGTGATGTCATAATGTTGCATTAAATTATGCTTTGCCTGGATTGTGATGTCATAATTTTGCTTTGCATACTGCATTGCATGGATTGTGATGTCATAATTTTGCATTAAATTATGCTTTGCATGGATTATTATGTCATAATTTTGCATTGCATACTGCATTGCATGGATTGTGATGTCATAATTTTGCATTACATACTGCATTGCATGGATCGTGATGTCATAATTTTGCATTAAATGATGCTTTGCATGGATTGTGATGTCATAATTTTGCATTGCATACTGCATATCATGGATTGTGATGTCATAATTTTGCATTGCATACTGCATATCATGGATTGTGATGTCATAATTTTGCATTGCATACTGCATTGCATGGACTGTGATGTCATAAGTTTGCATTAAATGATGCTTTGCATGGATTATGATGTCATAATTTTGCACTGCATACTGCATTGCATGGATTGTGATATCATAATTTTGCATTGCATACTGCATTGCTTGGATTGTGGTGTCATAATTTTGCATTGCATACTGCATTGCATGGATTGTGATGTCATAATTTTGCATTAAATGATGCTTTGCATGGATTATGATGTCATAATTTTGCATTGCATACTGCATTGCATGGATTGTTATGTCATAATTTTGCATTGCATACTGCATTGCATGGATTGTGATATCATAATTTTGCATTGCATCCTGCATTGCTTGGATTGTGATGTCATAATTTTGCATTGCATACTGCATTGCTTGGATTGTGATGTCATAATTTTGCATTGCATACTGCATTGCATGGATTGTGATATCATAATTTTGCATTGCATACTGCATTGCATGGATTGTGATGTCATATTTTGCATTAAATGTTGCATTGCTTGGATTGTGAAGTCATAATTTTGCATTAAATGATGTTTTGCATGGATTGTGATGTCATATTTTTGCATTAAATGATGCTTTGCATGGATTGTGATGTCATAATTTTGCATTGCATACTGCATTTCATGTATCGTGATGTCATAATTTTGCATTAAATGATGCTTTGCATGGATTGTGATGTCATAATTTTGCTTTGCATACTGCATTGCATGGATTGTGATGTCATAATTTTGCATTAAATTATGCTTTGCATGGATTATGATGTCATAATTTTGCATTGCATACTGCATATCATGGATTGTGATGTCATAATTTTGCATTGCATACTGCATATCATGGATTGTGATGTCATAATTTTGCATTGCATACTGCATTGCATGGACCGTGATGTCATAATTTTGCATTAAATGATGCTTTGCATGGATTATGATGTCATAATTTTGCATTGCATACTGCATTGCATGGATTGTGATATCATAATTTTGCATTGCATACTGCATTGCTTGGATTGTGGTGTCATAATTTTGCATTGCATACTGCATTGCATGGATTGTGATGTCATAATTTTGCATTAAATGATGCTTTGCATGGATTATGATGTCATAATTTTGCATTGCATACTGCATTGCATGGATTGTGATGTCATAATTTTGCATTGCATACTGCATTGCATGGATTGTGATATCATGATTTTGCATTGCATACTGCATTGCTTGGATTGTGATGTCATAATTTTGCATTGCATACTGCATCGCATGGATTGTGATATCATAATTTTGCATTGCATACTGCATTGCATGGATTGTGATGTCATAATGTTGCATTAAATTATGCTTTGCCTGGATTGTGATGTCATAATTTTGCTTTGCATACTGCATTGCATGGATTGTGATGTCATAATTTTGCATTAAATTATGCTTTGCATGGATTATTATGTCATAATTTTGCATTGCATACTGCATTGCATGGATTGTGATGTCATAATTTTGCATTACATACTGCATTGCATGGACTGTGATGTCATAATTTTGCATTGCATACTGCATTGCATGGACTGTGATGTCATAAGTTTGCATTAAATGATGCTTTGCATGGATTATGATGTCATAATTTTGCACTGCATACTGCATTGCATGGATTGTGATATCATAATTTTGCATTGCATACTGCATTGCTTGGATTGTGGTGTCATAATTTTGCATTGCATACTGCATTGCATGGATTGTGATGTCATAATTTTGCATTAAATGATGCTTTGCATGGATTATGATGTCATAATTTTGCATTGCATACTGCATTGCATGGATTGTTATGTCATAATTTTGCATTGCATACTGCATTGCATGGATTGTGATATCATAATTTTGCATTGCATCCTGCATTGCTTGGATTGTGATGTCATAATTTTGCATTGCATACTGCATTGCTTGGATTGTGATGTCATAATTTTGCATTGCATACTGCATTGCATGGATTGTGATATCATAATTTTGCATTGCATACTGCATTGCATGGATTGTGATGTCATAATTTTGCATTGCATACTGCATTGCATGGATCGTGATGTCATAATGTTGCATTAAATGATGCTTTGCATGGATTGTGATGTCATAATTTTGCTTTGTATACTGCATTGCATGGATTGTGATGTCATAATTTTGCATTAAATGATGCTTTGCATGGATTATGATGTCATAATTTTGCATTGCATACTGCATTGCATGGATTGTGATGTCATAATTTTGCATTGCATACTGCATTGCATGGATTGTGATATCATAATTTTGCATTGCATACTGCATTGCTTGGATTGTGATGTCATAATTTTGCATTGCATACTGCATTGCATGGATTGTGATATCATAATTTTGCATTGCATACTGCATTGCATGGATTGTGATGTCATAATTTTGCACTGCATACTGCATTGCATGGATCGCGATGTCATAATTTTGCATTAAATGATGCTTTGCATGGATTGTGATGTCATAATTTTGCTTTGCATACTGCATTGCATGGATTGTGATGTCATAATTTTGCATTAAATGATACTTTGCATGGATTATGATGTCATAATTTTGCATTGCATACTGCATTGCATGGATTGTGATGTCATAATTTTGCATTGCATACTGCATTGCATGGATTGTGATGTCATAATTTTGCATTAAATGATGCTTTGCATGGATTATGATGTCATGATTTTGCATTGCATACTGCATTGCATGGATTGTGATGTCATAATGTTGCATTGCATACTGCATTGCATGGATTGTGATGTCATAATTTTGCATTAAATGATGCTTTGCATGGATTATGATGTCATAATTTTGCATTAAATGATGCTTTGCATGGATTGTGATGTCATATTTTTGCATAAAATTATGCTTTGCATGGATTGTGATGTCATAATTTTGCATTGCATACTGCATTTCATGGATCGTGATGTCATAATTTTGCATTAAATGATGCTTTGCATAGATTGTGATGTCATAATTTTGCATTGCATACTGCATTGCATGGATTGTGATGTCATAATTTTGCATTGCATACTGCATTGCATGGATTGTGATGTCATATTTTGCATTAAATGTTGCATTACTTGGATTGTGAAGTCATAATGTTGCATTAAATGATGTTTTGCATGGATTGTGATGTCATATTTTTGCATTAAATGATGCTTTGCATGGATTGTGATGTCATAATTTTGCTTTGCATACTGCATTGCATCGATTGTGATGTCATAATTTTGCATTAAATTATGCTTTGCATGGATTATGATGTCATAATTTTGCATTGCATACTGCATTGCATGGATTGTGATGTCATAATTTTGCATTGCATACTGCATTGCATGGATTGTGATGTCATAATTTTGCATTGCATACTGCATTGCATGGATTGTGATGTCATAATTTTGCATTAAATGATGCTTTGCATGGATTATGATGTCATAATTTTGCATTGCATACTGCATTGCATGGATTGTGATGTCATAATTTTGCATTAAAATATGCTTTGCATAGATTGTGATGTCATAATTTTGCATTGCATACTGCATTGCATGGATTGTGATGTCATAATTTTGCATTGCATACTGCATTGCATGGATTGTGATGTCATATTTTGCATTAAATGTTGCATTGCTTGGATTGTGAAGTCATAATTTTGCATTAAATGATGTTTTGCATGGATTGTGATGTCATATTTTTGCATTAAATGATGCTTTGCATGGATTGTGATGTCATATTTTGCATTAAATGTTGCATTGCTTGGATTGTGATGTCATAATTTTGCATTAAATGATGCTTTGCATGGATTGTGATGTCATATTTTTGCATTAAATGATGCTTTGCATGGATTGTGATGTCATAATTTTGCATTGCATACTGCATTTCATGGATCGTGATGTCATAATTTTGCATTAAATGATGCTTTGCAAAGATTGTGATGTCATAATTTTGCATTGCATACTGCATTGCATGGATTGTGATGTCATAATTTTGCATTGCATACTGCATTGAATGGATTGTGATGTCATATTTTGCATTAAATGTTGCATTGCTTGGATTGTGAAGTCATAATTTTGCATTAAATGATGTTTTGCATGGATTGTGATGTCATATTTTTGCATTAAATGATGCTTTGCATGGGTTGTGATGTCATAATTTTGCATTGCATACTGCATTTCATGGATCGTGATGTCATAATTTTGCATTAAATGATGATTTGCATGGATTGTGATGTCATAATTTTGCTTTGCATGGATTGTGATGTCATAATTTTGCATTAAATGATGCTTTGCATGGATTATGATGTCATAATTTTGCATTGCATACTGCATATCATAAATTGTGATGTCATAATTTTGCATTGCATACTGCATATCATGGATTGTGATGTCATAATTTTGCATTGCATACTGCATTGCATGGACTGTGATGTCATAATTTTGCATTAAATGATGCTTTGCATGGATTATGATGTCATAATTTTGCATTGCATACTGCATTGCATGGATTGTGATATCATAATTTTGCATTGCATACTGCATTGCTTGGATTGTGGTGTCATAATTTTGCATTGCATACTGCATTGCATGGACTGTGATGTCATAATTTTGCATTAAATGATGCTTTGCATGGATTATGATGTCATAATTTTGCATTGCATACTGCATTGCATGGATTGTGATATCATAATTTTGCATTGCATACTGCATTGCTTGGATTGTGGTTTCATAATTTTGCATTGCATACTGCATTGCATGGATTGTGATGTCATAATTTTGCATTAAATGATGCTTTGCATGGATTATGATGTCATAATTTTGCATTGCATACTGCATTTCATGGATCGTGATGTCATAATTTTGCATTAAATGATGCTTTGCATAGATTGTGATGTCATAATTTTGCATTGCATACTGCATTGCATGGATTGTGATGTCATAATTTTGCATTGCATACTGCATTGCATGGATTGTGATGTCATATTTTGCATTAAATGTTGCATTGCTTGGATTGTGAAGTCATAATTTTGCATTAAATGATGTTTTGCATGGATTGTGATGTCATATTTTTGCATTAAATGATGCTTTGCATGGATTGTGATGTCATAATTTTGCATTGCATACTGCATTTCATGGATCGTGATGTCATAATTTTGCATTGAATTATGCTTTGCATGGATTGTGATGTCATAATTTTGCATTGCATACTGCATTTCATGGATCGTGATGTCATAATTTTGCATTAAATTATGCTTTGCATGGATTGTGATGTCATAATTTTGCATTGCATACTGCATTACATGGATTATGATGTCATAATTTTGCATTGCATACTGCATATCATGGATTGTGATGTCATAATTTTGCATTGCATACTGCATATCATGGATTGTGATGTCATAATTTTGCATTGCATACTGCATTGCATGGACTGTGATGTCATAGTTTTGCATTAAATGATGCTTTGCATGGATTATGATGTCATAATTTTGCATTGCATACTGCATTGCATGGATTGTGATATCATAATTTTGCATTGCATACTGCATTGCTTGGATTGTGGTGTCATAATTTTGCATTGCATACTGCATTGCATGGATTGTGATGTCATAATTTTGCATTAGATGTTGCATTGCTTGGATTTTGATGTCATAATTTTGCATTGCATACTGCATTGTATGGATTGTGATGTCATAATTTTGCATTGCATACTGCATTGCATGGATTGTGATGTCATAATTTTGCATTAAATGATGCTTTGCATGGATTGTGATGTCATAATGTTGCATTGCATACTGCATTGCATGGATTGTGATGTCATAATTTTGCATTAAATGATGTTTTGCATGGATTGTGATGTCATAATTTTGCTTTGCATACTGCATTGCATGGATTGTGATGTCATAATTTTGCATTAAATAATGCTTTGCATGGATTATGATGTCATAATTTTGCATTGCATACTGCATTGCATGGATTGTGATGTCATAATTTTGCATTAAATGATGCTTTGCATGAATTATGATGTCATAATTTTGCATTGCATACTGCATTGCATGGATTGTGATGTCATTATTTTGCATTGCATGGATTGTGATTTCATAATTTTGCATTAAATGATGCTTTGCATGGATTATGATGTCATAATTTTGCATTGCATACTGCATTGCATGGATTGTGATGTCATAATTTTGCATTAAATGATGCTTTGCATGGATTATGATGTCATAATTTTGCATTGCATACTGCATTGCATGGATTGTGATGTCATAATTTTGCATTACATGATGCTTTGCATGGATTATGATGTCATAATTTTGCATTGCATACTGCATTGCATGGATTGTGATGTCATAATGTTGCATTGCATACTGCATTGCATGGATTGTGATGTCATAAATTTGCATTAAATGTTGCATTGCATGGATTGTGATGTCATAGTTTTGCATTGCATACTGCATTGCATGGATTGTGATGTCATAATTTTGCATTGCATAATGCATTGCATGGATTGTGATGTCATAATTTTGCATTGCATACTGCATTGCATGGATTGTGATGTCATATTTTTGCATTAAATGATGCTTTGCATGGATTGTGATGTCATAATTTTGCATTGCATGGATCGTGATGTCATAATTTTGCATTAAATGATGCTTTGCATGGATTGTGATGTCATAATTTTGCTTTGTATACTGCATTGCATGGATTGTGATGTCATAAGTTTGCATTAAATGATGCTTTGCATGGATTATGATGTCATAATTTTGCATTGCATACTGCATTGCATGGATTGTGATGTCATAATTTTGCATTGCATACTGCATTGCATGGATTGTGATATCATAATTTTGCATTGCATACTGCATTGCTTGGATTGTGATGTCATATTTTTGCATTAAATGATGCTTTGCATGGATTGTGATGTCATAATTTTGCATTGCATACTGCATTTCATGGATCGTGATGTCATAATTTTGCATTGAATTATGCTTTGCATGGATTGTGATGTCATAATTTTGCATTGCATACTGCATTTCATGGATCGTGATGTCATAATTTTGCATTAAATGATGCTTTGCATGGATTGTGATGTCATAATTTTGCATTGCATACTGCATTACATGGATTATGATGTCATAATTTTGCATTGCATACTGCATATCATGGATTGTGATGTCATAATTTTGCATTGCATACTGCATATCATGGATTGTGATGTCATAATTTTGCATTGCATACTGCATTGCATGGACTGTGATGTCATAGTTTTGCATTAAATGATGCTTTGCATGGATTATGATGTCATAATTTTGCATTGCATACTGCATTGCATGGATTGTGATATCATAATTTTGCATTGCATACTGCATTGCTTGGATTGTGGTGTCATAATTTTGCATTGCATACTGCATTGCATGGATTGTGATGTCATAATTTTGCATTAGATGTTGCATTGCTTGGATTTTGATGTCATAATTTTGCATTGCATACTGCATTGTATGGATTGTGATGTCATAATTTTGCATTGCATACTGCATTGCATGGATTGTGATGTCATAATTTTGCATTAAATGATGCTTTGCATGGATTGTGATGTCATAATGTTGCATTGCATACTGCATTGCATGGATTGTGATGTCATAATTTTGCATTAAATGATGTTTTGCATGGATTGTGATGTCATAATTTTGCTTTGCATACTGCATTGCATGGATTGTGATGTCATAATTTTGCATTAAATAATGCTTTGCATGGATTATGATGTCATAATTTTGCATTGCATACTGCATTGCATGGATTGTGATGTCATAATTTTGCATTAAATGATGCTTTGCATGAATTATGATGTCATAATTTTGCATTGCATACTGCATTGCATGGATTGTGATGTCATAATTTTGCATTGCATGGATTGTGATTTCATAATTTTGCATTAAATGATGCTTTGCATGGATTATGATGTCATAATTTTGCATTGCATACTGCATTGCATGGAATGTGATGTCATAATTTTGCATTAAATGATGCTTTGCATGGATTATGATGTCATAATTTTGCATTGCATACTGCATTGCATGGATTGTGATGTCATAATTTTGCATTACATGATGCTTTGCATGGATTATGATGTCATAATTTTGCATTGCATACTGCATTGCATGGATTGTGATGTCATAATGTTGCATTGCATACTGCATTGCATGGATTGTGATGTCATAAATTTGCATTAAATGTTGCATTGCATGGATTGTGATGTCATAGTTTTGCATTGCATACTGCATTGCATGGATTGTGATGTCATAATTTTGCATTGCATAATGCATTGCATGGATTGTGATGTCATAATTTTGCATTGCATACTGCATTGCATGGATTGTGATGTCATATTTTTGCATTAAATGATGCTTTGCATGGATTGTGATGTCATAATTTTGCATTGCATACTGCATTGCATGGATCGTGATGTCATAATTTTGCATTAAATGATGCTTTGCATGGATTGTGATGTCATAATTTTGCTTTGTATACTGCATTGCATGGATTGTGATGTCATAAGTTTGCATTAAATGATGCTTTGCATGGATTATGATGTCATAATTTTGCATTGCATACTGCATTGCATGGATTGTGATGTCATAATTTTGCATTGCATACTGCATTGCATGGATTGTGATATCATAATTTTGCATTGCATACTGCATTGCTTGGATTGTGATGTCATAATTTTGCATTGCATACTGCATTGCATGGATTGTGATATTATAATTTTGCATTGCATACTGCATTGCATGGATTGTGATGTCATAATTTTGCATTGCATACTGCATTGCATGGATCGCGATGTCATAATTTTGCATTAAATGATGCTTTGCATGGATTGTGATGTCATAATTTTGCTTTGCATACTGCTTGCATGGATTGTGATGTCATAATTTTGCATTAAATGATGCTTTGCATGGATTATGATGTCATAATTTTGCATTGCATACTGCATTGCATGGATTGTGATGTCATAATTTTGCATTGCATACTGCATTGCATGGATTGTGATGTCATAATTTTGCATTGCATACTGCATTGCATGGATTGTGATGTCATAATTTTGCATTAAATGATGCTTTGCATGGATTATGATGTCATGATTTTGCATTGCATACTGCATTGCATGGATTGTGATGTCATAATGTTGCATTGCATACTGCATTGCATGGATTGTGATGTCATAATTTTGCATTAAATGATGCTTTGCATGGATTATGATGTCATAATTTTGCATTAAATGATGCTTTGCATGGATTGTGATGTCATATTTTTGCATAAAATGATGCTTTGCATGGATTGTGATTTCATAATTTTTCATTGCATACTGCATTTCATGGATCGTGATGTCATAATTTTGCATTAAATGATGCTTTGCATAGATTGTGATGTCATAATTTTGCATTGCATACTGCATTGCATGGATTGTGATGTCATAATTTTGCATTGCATACTGCATTGCATGGATTGTGATGTCATATTTTGCATTAAATGTTGCATTACTTGGATTGTGAAGTCATAATGTTGCATTAAATGATGTTTTGCATGGATTGTGATGTCATATTTTTGCATTAAATGATGCTTTGCATGGATTGTGATGTCATAATTTTGCTTTGCATACTGCATTGCATCGATTGTGATGTCATAATTTTGCATTAAATTATGCTTTGCATGGATTATGATGTCATAATTTTGCATTGCATACTGCATTGCATGGATTGTGATGTCATAATTTTGCATTGCATACTGCATTGCATGGATTGTGATGTCATAATTTTGCATTGCATACTGCATTGCATGGATTGTGATGTCATAATTTTGCATTAAATGATGCTTTGCATGGATTATGATGTCATAATTTTGCATTGCATACTGCATTGCATGGATTGTGATGTCATAATTTTGCATTAAAATATGCTTTGCATAGATTGTGATGTCATAATTTTGCATTGCATACTGCATTGCATGGATTGTGATGTCATAATTTTGCATTGCATACTGCATTGCATGGATTGTGATGTCATATTTTGCATTAAATGTTGCATTGCTTGGATTGTGAAGTCATAATTTTGCATTAAATGATGTTTTGCATGGATTGTGATGTCATATTTTTGCATTAAATGATGCTTTGCATGGATTGTGATGTCATATTTTGCATTAAATGTTGGATTGCTTGGATTGTGATGTCATAATTTTGCATTAAATGATGCTTTGCATGGATTGTGATGTCATATTTTTGCATTAAATGATGCTTTGCATGGATTGTGATGTCATAATTTTGCATTGCATACTGCATTTCATGGATCGTGATGTCATAATTTTGCATTAAATGATGCTTTGCATAGATTGTGATGTCATAATTTTGCATTGCATACTGCATTGCATGGATTGTGATGTCATAATTTTGCATTGCATACTGCATTGCATGGATTGTGATGTCATATTTTGCATTAAATGTTGCATTGCTTGGATTGTGAAGTCATAATTTTGCATTAAATGATGTTTTGCATGGATTGTGATGTCATATTTTTGCATTAAATGATGCTTTGCATGGGTTGTGATGTCATAATTTTGCATTGCATACTGCATTTCATGGATCGTGATGTCATAATTTTGCATTAAATGATGCTTTGCATGGATTGTGATGTCATCATTTTGCTTTGCATGGATTGTGATGTCATAATTTTGCATTAAATGATGCTTTGCATGGATTATGATGTCATAATTTTGCATTGCATACTGCATATCATAAATTGTGATGTCATAATTTTGCATTGCATACTGCATATCATGGATTGTGATGTCATAATTTTGCATTGCATACTGCATTGCATGGACTGTGATGTCATAATTTTGCATTAAATGATGCTTTGCATGGATTATGATGTCATAATTTTGCATTGCATACTGCATTGCATGGATTGTGATATCATAATTTTGCATTGCATACTGCATTGCTTGGATTGTGGTGTCATAATTTTGCATTGCATGGACTGTGATGTCATAATTTTGCATTAAATGATGCTTGCATGGATTATGATGTCATAATTTTGCATTGCATACTGCATTTCATGGATCGTGATGTCATAATTTTGCATTAAATGATGCTTTGCATGGATTGTGATGTCATCATTTTGCTTTGCATGGATTGTGATGTCATAATTTTGCATTAAATGATGCTTTGCATGGATTATGATGTCATAATTTTGCATTGCATACTGCATATCATAAATTGTGATGTCATAATTTTGCATTGCATACTGCATATCATGGATTGTGATGTCATAATTTTGCATTGCATACTGCATTGCATGGACTGTGATGTCATAATTTTGCATTAAATGATGCTTTGCATGGATTATGATGTCATAATTTTGCATTGCATACTGCATTGCATGGATTGTGATATCATAATTTTGCATTGCATACTGCATTGCTTGGATTGTGGTGTCATAATTTTGCAATGCATGGACTGTGATGTCATAATTTTGCATTAAATGATGCTTGCATGGATTATGATGTCATAATTTTGCATTGCATACTGCATTGCATGGATTGTGATATCATAATTTTGCATTGCATACTGCATTGCTTGGATTGTGGTTTCATAATTTTGCATTGCATACTGCATTGCATGGATTGTGATGTCATAATTTTGCATAAAATGATGCTTTGCATGGATTATGATGTCATAATTTTGCATTGCATACTGCATTTCATGGATCGTGATGTCATAATTTTGCATTAAATGATGCTTTGCATAGATTGTGATGTCATAATTTTGCATAGCATACTGCATTGCATGGATTGTGATGTCATAATTTTGCATTGCATACTGCATTGCATGGATTGTGATGTCATATTTTGCATTAAATGTTGCATTGCTTGGATTGTGAAGTCATAATTTTGCATTAAATGATGTTTTGCATGGATTGTGATGTCATATTTTTGCATTAAATGATGCTTTGCATGGATTGTGATGTCATAATTTTGCATTGCATACTGCATTTCATGGATCGTGATGTCATAATTTTGCATTAAATGATGCTTTGCATGGATTGTGATGTCATAATTTTGCATTGCATACTGCATTACATGGATTATGATGTCATAATTTTGCATTGCATACTGCATATCATGGATTGTGATGTCATAATTTTGCATTGCATACTGCATATCATGGATTGTGATGTCATAATTTTGCATTGCATACTGCATTGCATGGACTGTGATGTCATAATTTTGCATTGCATACTGCATTGCTTGGATTGTGGTGTCATAATTTTGCATTGCATACTGCATTGCATGGATTGTGATGTCATAATTTTGCATTAGATGTTGCATTGCTTGGATTTTGATGTCATAATTTTGCATTGCATACTGCATTGTATGGATTGTGATGTCATAATTTTGCATTGCATACTGCATTGCATGGATTGTGATGTCATAATTTTGCATTAAATGATGCTTTGCATGGATTGTGATGTCATAATGTTGCATTGCATACTGCATTGCATGGATTGTGATGTCATAATTTTGCATTAAATGATGTTTTGCATGGATTGTGATGTCATAATTTTGCTTTGCATACTGCATTGCATGGATTGTGATGTCATAATTTTGCATTAAATAATGCTTTGCATGGATTATGATGTCATAATTTTGCATTGCATACTGCATTGCATGGATTGTGATGTCATAATTTTGCATTAAATGATGCTTTGCATGAATTATGATGTCATAATTTTGCATTGCATACTGCATTGCATGGATTGTGATGTCATAATTTTGCATTGCATGGATTGTGATTTCATAATTTTGCATTAAATGATGCTTTGCATGGATTATGATGTCATAATTTTGCATTGCATACTACATTGCATGGATTGTGATGTCATAATTTTGCATTAAATGATGCTTTGCATGGATTATGATGTCATAATTTTGCATTGCATACTGCATTGCATGGATTGTGATGTCATAATTTTGCATTACATGATGCTTTGCATGGATTATGATGTCATAATTTTGCATTGCATACTGCATTGCATGGATTGTGATGTCATAATGTTGCATTGCATACTGCATTGCATGGATTGTGATGTCATAAATTTGCATTAAATGTTGCATTGCATGGATTGTGATGTCATAGTTTTGCATTGCATACTGCATTGCATGGATTGTGATGTCATAATTTTGCATTGCATAATGCATTGCATGGATTGTGATGTCATAATTTTGCATTGCATACTGCATTGCATGGATTGTGATGTCATAATGTTGCATTAAAAGATGCTTTGCATGGATTTTGATGTCATAATTTTGCATTGCATACTGCATTGCATGGATTGTGATGTCATAATTTTGCATTGCATGGATTGTGATGTCATAATTTTGCATAGCATACTGCATTGCATGGATTGTGATGTCATAATTTTGCATTACATGATGCTTTGCATGGATTATGATGTCATAATTTTGCATTGCATACTGCATTTGCATGGATTGTGATGTCATAATTTTGCATTGCATACTGCATTGCATGGATTGTGATGTCATAATTTTGCATTGCATACTGCATTGCATGGATCGTGATGTCATAATTTTGCATTAAATGATGCTTTGCATGGATTGTGATATCATAATTTTGCATTGCATACTGCATTGCATGGATTGTGATGTCATAATTTTGCATTGCATACTGCATTGCATGGATTATGATGTCATAATTTTGCATTGCATACTGCATTGCATGGATTGTGATATCATAATTTTGCATTGCATACTGCATTGCTTGGATTGTGGTGTCATAATTTTGCATTGCATACTGCATTGCATGGACTGTGATGTCATAATTTTGCATTAAATGATGCTTTGCATGGATTGTGATGTCATAATTTTGCATTGCATACTGCATTGCATGGATTATGATGTCATAATTTTGCATTGCATACTGCATTGCTTGGATTGTGATGTCATAATTTTGCATTGCATACTGCATTGCATGGATTGTGATATCATAATTTTGCATTGCATACTGCATTGCATGGATTGTGATGTCATAATTTTGCATTGCATACTGCATTGCATGGATCGTGATGTCATAATTTTGCATTAAATGATGCTTTGCATGGATTGTGATGTCATAATTTTGCTTTGTATACTGCATTGCATGGATTGTGATGTCATAATTTTGCATTAAATGATGCTTTGCATGGATTATGATGTCATAATTTTGCATTGCATACTGCATTGCATGGATTGTGATGTCATAATTTTGCATTGCATACTGCATTGCATGGATTGTGATATCATAATTTTGCATTGCATACTGCATTGCTTGGATTGTGATGTCATAATTTTGCATTGCATACTGCATTGCATGGATTGTGATATCATAATTTTGCATTGCATACTGCATTGCATGGATTGTGATGTCATAATTTTGCATTGCATACTGCATTGCATGGATCGCGATGTCATACTTTTGCATTAAATGATGCTTTGCATGGATTGTGATGTCATAATTTTGCATTGCATACTGCATTGCATGGATTGTGATGTCATAATTTTGCATTAAAATATGCTTTGCATAGATTGTGATGTCATAATTTTGCATTGCATACTGCATTGCATGGATTGTGATGTCATAATTTTGCATTGCATACTGCATTGCATGGATTGTGATGTCATATTTTGCATTAAATGTTGCATTGCTTGGATTGTGAAGTCATAATTTTGCATTAAATGATGTTTTGCATGGATTGTGATGTCATATTTTTGCATTAAATGATGCTTTGCATGGATTGTGATGTCATATTTTGCATTAAATGTTGGATTGCTTGGATTGTGATGTCATAATTTTGCATTAAATGATGCTTTGCATGGATTGTGATGTCATATTTTTGCATTAAATGATGCTTTGCATGGATTGTGATGTCATAATTTTGCATTAGATGTTGCATTGCTTGGATTTTGATGTCATAATTTTGCATTGCATACTGCATTGTATGGATTGTGATGTCATAATTTTGCATTGCATACTGCATTGCATGGATTGTGATGTCATAATTTTGCATTAAATGATGCTTTGCATGGATTGTGATGTCATAATGTTGCATTGCATACTGCATTGCATGGATTGTGATGTCATAATTTTGCATTAAATGATGTTTTGCATGGATTGTGATGTCATAATTTTGCTTTGCATACTGCATTGCATGGATTGTGATGTCATAATTTTGCATTAAATAATGCTTTGCATGGATTATGATGTCATAATTTTGCATTGCATACTGCATTGCATGGATTGTGATGTCATAATTTTGCATTAAATGATGCTTTGCATGAATTATGATGTCATAATTTTGCATTGCATACTGCATTGCATGGATTGTGATGTCATAATTTTGCATTGCATGGATTGTGATTTCATAATTTTGCATTAAATGATGCTTTGCATGGATTATGATGTCATAATTTTGCATTGCATACTACATTGCATGGATTGTGATGTCATAATTTTGCATTAAATGATGCTTTGCATGGATTATGATGTCATAATTTTGCATTGCATACTGCATTGCATGGATTGTGATGTCATAATTTTGCATTACATGATGCTTTGCATGGATTATGATGTCATAATTTTGCATTGCATACTGCATTGCATGGATTGTGATGTCATAATGTTGCATTGCATACTGCATTGCATGGATTGTGATGTCATAAATTTGCATTAAATGTTGCATTGCATGGATTGTGATGTCATAGTTTTGCATTGCATACTGCATTGCATGGATTGTGATGTCATAATTTTGCATTGCATAATGCATTGCATGGATTGTGATGTCATAATTTTGCATTGCATACTGCATTGCATGGATTGTGATGTCATAATGTTGCATTAAAAGATGCTTTGCATGGATTTTGATGTCATAATTTTGCATTGCATACTGCATTGCATGGATTGTGATGTCATAATTTTGCATTGCATGGATTGTGATGTCATAATTTTGCATAGCATACTGCATTGCATGGATTGTGATGTCATAATTTTGCATTACATGATGCTTTGCATGGATTATGATGTCATAATTTTGCATTGCATACTGCATTTGCATGGATTGTGATGTCATAATTTTGCATTGCATACTGCATTGCATGGATTGTGATGTCATAATTTTGCATTGCATACTGCATTGCATGGATCGTGATGTCATAATTTTGCATTAAATGATGCTTTGCATGGATTGTGATATCATAATTTTGCATTGCATACTGCATTGCATGGATTGTGATGTCATAATTTTGCATTGCATACTGCATTGCATGGATTATGATGTCATAATTTTGCATTGCATACTGCATTGCATGGATTGTGATATCATAATTTTGCATTGCATACTGCATTGCTTGGATTGTGGTGTCATAATTTTGCATTGCATACTGCATTGCATGGACTGTGATGTCATAATTTTGCATTAAATGATGCTTTGCATGGATTGTGATGTCATAATTTTGCATTGCATACTGCATTGCATGGATTATGATGTCATAATTTTGCATTGCATACTGCATTGCTTGGATTGTGATGTCATAATTTTGCATTGCATACTGCATTGCATGGATTGTGATATCATAATTTTGCATTGCATACTGCATTGCATGGATTGTGATGTCATAATTTTGCATTGCATACTGCATTGCATGGATCGTGATGTCATAATTTTGCATTAAATGATGCTTTGCATGGATTGTGATGTCATAATTTTGCTTTGTATACTGCATTGCATGGATTGTGATGTCATAATTTTGCATTAAATGATGCTTTGCATGGATTATGATGTCATAATTTTGCATTGCATACTGCATTGCATGGATTGTGATGTCATAATTTTGCATTGCATACTGCATTGCATGGATTGTGATATCATAATTTTGCATTGCATACTGCATTGCTTGGATTGTGATGTCATAATTTTGCATTGCATACTGCATTGCATGGATTGTGATATCATAATTTTGCATTGCATACTGCATTGCATGGATTGTGATGTCATAATTTTGCATTGCATACTGCATTGCATGGATCGCGATGTCATAATTTTGCATTAAATGATGCTTTGCATGGATTGTGATGTCATAATTTTGCATTGCATACTGCATTGCATGGATTGTGATGTCATAATTTTGCATTAAAATATGCTTTGCATAGATTGTGATGTCATAATTTTGCATTGCATACTGCATTGCATGGATTGTGATGTCATAATTTTGCATTGCATACTGCATTGCATGGATTGTGATGTCATATTTTGCATTAAATGTTGCATTGCTTGGATTGTGAAGTCATAATTTTGCATTAAATGATGTTTTGCATGGATTGTGATGTCATATTTTTGCATTAAATGATGCTTTGCATGGATTGTGATGTCATATTTTGCATTAAATGTTGGATTGCTTGGATTGTGATGTCATAATTTTGCATTAAATGATGCTTTGCATGGATTGTGATGTCATATTTTTGCATTAAATGATGCTTTGCATGGATTGTGATGTCATAATTTTGCATTGCATACTGCATTTCATGGATCGTGATGTCATAATTTTGCATTAAATGATGCTTTGCATGGATTGTGATGTCATCATTTTGCTTTGCATGGATTGTGATGTCATAATTTTGCATTAAATGATGCTTTGCATGGATTATGATGTCATAATTTTGCATTGCATACTGCATATCATAAATTGTGATGTCATAATTTTGCATTGCATACTGCATATCATGGATTGTGATGTCATAATTTTGCATTGCATACTGCATTGCATGGACTGTGATGTCATAATTTTGCATTAAATGATGCTTTGCATGGATTATGATGTCATAATTTTGCATTGCATACTGCATTGCATGGATTGTGATATCATAATTTTGCATTGCATACTGCATTGCTTGGATTGTGGTGTCATAATTTTGCATTGCATGGACTGTGATGTCATAATTTTGCATTAAATGATGCTTGCATGGATTATGATGTCATAATTTTGCATTGCATACTGCATTGCATGGATTGTGATATCATAATTTTGCATTGCATACTGCATTGCTTGGATTGTGGTTTCATAATTTTGCATTGCATACTGCATTGCATGGATTGTGATGTCATAATTTTGCATAAAATGATGCTTTGCATGGATTATGATGTCATAATTTTGCATTGCATACTGCATTTCATGGATCGTGATGTCATAATTTTGCATTAAATGATGCTTTGCATAGATTGTGATGTCATAATTTTGCATAGCATACTGCATTGCATGGATTGTGATGTCATAATTTTGCATTGCATACTGCATTGCATGGATTGTGATGTCATATTTTGCATTAAATGTTGCATTGCTTGGATTGTGAAGTCATAATTTTGCATTAAATGATGTTTTGCATGGATTGTGATGTCATATTTTTGCATTAAATGATGCTTTGCATGGATTGTGATGTCATAATTTTGCATTGCATACTGCATTTCATGGATCGTGATGTCATAATTTTGCATTGAATTATGCTTTGCATGGATTGTGATGTCATAATTTTGCATTGCATACTGCATTTCATGGATCGTGATGTCATAATTTTGCATTAAATGATGCTTTGCATGGATTGTGATGTCATAATTTTGCATTGCATACTGCATTACATGGATTATGATGTCATAATTTTGCATTGCATACTGCATATCATGGATTGTGATGTCATAATTTTGCATTGCATACTGCATATCATGGATTGTGATGTCATAATTTTGCATTGCATACTGCATTGCATGGACTGTGATGTCATAATTTTGCATTGCATACTGCATTGCTTGGATTGTGGTGTCATAATTTTGCATTGCATACTGCATTGCATGGATTGTGATGTCATAATTTTGCATTAGATGTTGCATTGCTTGGATTTTGATGTCATAATTTTGCATTGCATACTGCATTGTATGGATTGTGATGTCATAATTTTGCATTGCATACTGCATTGCATGGATTGTGATGTCATAATTTTGCATTAAATGATGCTTTGCATGGATTGTGATGTCATAATGTTGCATTGCATACTGCATTGCATGGATTGTGATGTCATAATTTTGCATTAAATGATGTTTTGCATGGATTGTGATGTCATAATTTTGCTTTGCATACTGCATTGCATGGATTGTGATGTCATAATTTTGCATTAAATAATGCTTTGCATGGATTATGATGTCATAATTTTGCATTGCATACTGCATTGCATGGATTGTGATGTCATAATTTTGCATTAAATGATGCTTTGCATGAATTATGATGTCATAATTTTGCATTGCATACTGCATTGCATGGATTGTGATGTCATAATTTTGCATTGCATGGATTGTGATTTCATAATTTTGCATTAAATGATGCTTTGCATGGATTATGATGTCATAATTTTGCATTGCATACTACATTGCATGGATTGTGATGTCATAATTTTGCATTAAATGATGCTTTGCATGGATTATGATGTCATAATTTTGCATTGCATACTGCATTGCATGGATTGTGATGTCATAATTTTGCATTACATGATGCTTTGCATGGATTATGATGTCATAATGTTGCATTGCATACTGCATTGCATGGATTGTGATGTCATAAATTTGCATTAAATGTTGCATTGCATGGATTGTGATGTCATAGTTTTGCATTGCATACTGCATTGCATGGATTGTGATGTCATAATTTTGCATTGCATAATGCATTGCATGGATTGTGATGTCATAATTTTGCATTGCATACTGCATTGCATGGATTGTGATGTCATAATGGTGCATTAAAAGATGCTTTGCATGGATTTTGATGTCATAATTTTGCATTGCATACTGCATTGCATGGATTGTGATGTCATAATTTTGCATTGCATGGATTGTGATGTCATAATTTTGCATAGCATACTGCATTGCATGGATTGTGATGTCATAATTTTGCATTACATGATGCTTTGCATGGATTATGATGTCATAATTTTGCATTGCATACTGCATTTGCATGGATTGTGATGTCATAATTTTGCATTGCATACTGCATTGCATGGATTGTGATGTCATAATTTTGCATTGCATACTGCATTGCATGGATCGTGATGTCATAATTTTGCATTAAATGATGCTTTGCATGGATTGTGATATCATAATTTTGCATTGCATACTGCATTGCATGGATTGTGATGTCATAATTTTGCATTGCATACTGCATTGCATGGATTATGATGTCATAATTTTGCATTGCATACTGCATTGCATGGATTGTGATATCATAATTTTGCATTGCATACTGCATTGCTTGGATTGTGGTGTCATAATTTTGCATTGCATACTGCATTGCATGGACTGTGATGTCATAATTTTGCATTAAATGATGCTTTGCATGGATTGTGATGTCATAATTTTGCATTGCATACTGCATTGCATGGATTATGATGTCATAATTTTGCATTGCATACTGCATTGCTTGGATTGTGATGTCATAATTTTGCATTGCATACTGCATTGCATGGATTGTGATATCATAATTTTGCATTGCATACTGCATTGCATGGATTGTGATGTCATAATTTTGCATTGCATACTGCATTGCATGGATCGTGATGTCATAATTTTGCATTAAATGATGCTTTGCATGGATTGTGATGTCATAATTTTGCTTTGTATACTGCATTGCATGGATTGTGATGTCATAATTTTGCATTAAATGATGCTTTGCATGGATTATGATGTCATAATTTTGCATTGCATACTGCATTGCATGGATTGTGATGTCATAATTTTGCATTGCATACTGCATTGCATGGATTGTGATATCATAATTTTGCATTGCATACTGCATTGCTTGGATTGTGATGTCATAATTTTGCATTGCATACTGCATTGCATGGATTGTGATGTCATAATTTTGCATTGCGTACTGCTTTGCATAGATTGTGATGTCATAATTTTGCATTGCATACTGCATTGCATGGATTGTGATGTCATAATTTTGCATTGCATACTGCATTGCATGGATTGTGATGTCATATTTTGCATTAAATGTTGCATTACTTGGATTGTGAAGTCATAATGTTGCATTAAATGATGTTTTGCATGGATTGTGATGTCATATTTTTGCATTAAATGATGCTTTGCATGGATTGTGATGTCATAATTTTGCTTTGCATACTGCATTGCATCGATTGTGATGTCATAATTTTGCATTAAATTATGCTTTGCATGGATTATGATGTCATAATTTTGCATTGCATACTGCATTGCATGGATTGTGATGTCATAATTTTGCATTGCATAGTGCATTGCATGGATTGTGATGTCATAATTTTGCATTGCATACTGCATTGCATGGATTGTGATGTCATAATTTTGCATTAAATGATGCTTTGCATGGATTATGATGTCATAATTTTGCATTGCATACTGCATTGCATGGATTGTGATGTCATAATTTTGCATTAAAATATGCTTTGCATAGATTGTGATGTCATAATTTTGCATTGCATACTGCATTGCATGGATTGTGATGTCATAATTTTGCATTGCATACTGCATTGCATGGATTGTGATGTCATATTTTGCATTAAATGTTGCATTGCTTGGATTGTGAAGTCATAATTTTGCATTAAATGATGTTTTGCATGGATTGTGATGTCATATTTTTGCATTAAATGATGCTTTGCATGGATTGTGATGTCATATTTTGCATTAAATGTTGCATTGCTTGGATTGTGATGTCATAATTTTGCATTAAATGATGCTTTGCATGGATTGTGATGTCATATTTTTGCATTAAATGATGCTTTGCATGGATTGTGATGTCATAATTTTGCATTGCATACTGCATTTCATGGATCGTGATGTCATAATTTTGCATTAAATGATGCTTTGCATAGATTGTGATGTCATAATTTTGCATTGCATACTGCATTGCATGGATTGTGATGTCATAATTTTGCATTGCATACTGCATTGAATGGATTGTGATGTCATATTTTGCATTAAATGTTGCATTGCTTGGATTGTGAAGTCATAATTTTGCATTAAATGATGTTTTGCATGGATTGTGATGTCATATTTTTGCATTAAATTATGCTTTGCATGGGTTGTGATGTCATAATTTTGCATTGCATACTGCATTTCATGGATCGTGATGTCATAATTTTGCATTAAATGATGATTTGCATGGATTGTGATGTCATAATTTTGCTTTGCATGGATTGTGATGTCATAATTTTGCATTAAATGATGCTTTGCATGGATTATGATGTCATAATTTTGCATTGCATACTGCATATCATAAATTGTGATGTCATAATTTTGCATTGCATACTGCATATCATGGATTGTGATGTCATAATTTTGCATTGCATACTGCATTGCATGGACTGTGATGTCATAATTTTGCATTAAATTATGCTTTGCATGGATTATGATGTCATAATTTTGCATTGCATACTGCATTGCATGGATTATGATGTCATAATTTTGCATTGCATACTGCATTGCTTGGATTGTGATGTCATAATTTTGCATTGCATACTGCATTGCATGGATTGTGATATCATAATTTTGCATTGCATACTGCATTGCATGGATTGTGATGTCATAATTTTGCATTGCATACTGCATTGCATGGATCGTGATGTCATAATTTTGCATTAAATGATGCTTTGCATGGATTGTGATGTCATAATTTTGCTTTGTATACTGCATTGCATGGATTGTGATGTCATAATTTTGCATTAAATGATGCTTTGCATGGATTATGATGTCATAATTTTGCATTGCATACTGCATTGCATGGATTGTGATGTCATAATTTTGCATTGCATACTGCATTGCATGGATTGTGATATCATAATTTTGCATTGCATACTGCATTGCTTGGATTGTGATGTCATAATTTTGCATTGCATACTGCATTGCATGGATTGTGATGTCATAATTTTGCATTGCATACTGCTTTGCATAGATTGTGATGTCATAATTTTGCATTGCATACTGCATTGCATGGATTGTGATGTCATAATTTTGCATTGCATACTGCATTGCATGGATTGTGATGTCATATTTTGCATTAAATGTTGCATTACTTGGATTGTGAAGTCATAATGTTGCATTAAATGATGTTTTGCATGGATTGTGATGTCATATTTTTGCATTAAATGATGCTTTGCATGGATTGTGATGTCATAATTTTGCTTTGCATACTGCATTGCATCGATTGTGATGTCATAATTTTGCATTAAATTATGCTTTGCATGGATTATGATGTCATAATTTTGCATTGCATACTGCATTGCATGGATTGTGATGTCATAATTTTGCATTGCATAGTGCATTGCATGGATTGTGATGTCATAATTTTGCATTGCATACTGCATTGCATGGATTGTGATGTCATAATTTTGCATTAAATGATGCTTTGCATGGATTATGATGTCATAATTTTGCATTGCATACTGCATTGCATGGATTGTGATGTCATAATTTTGCATTAAAATATGCTTTGCATAGATTGTGATGTCATAATTTTGCATTGCATACTGCATTGCATGGATTGTGATGTCATAATTTTGCATTGCATACTGCATTGCATGGATTGTGATGTCATATTTTGCATTAAATGTTGCATTGCTTGGATTGTGAAGTCATAATTTTGCATTAAATGATGTTTTGCATGGATTGTGATGTCATATTTTTGCATTAAATGATGCTTTGCATGGATTGTGATGTCATATTTTGCATTAAATGTTGCATTGCTTGGATTGTGATGTCATAATTTTGCATTAAATGATGCTTTGCATGGATTGCGATGTCATATTTTTGCATTAAATGATGCTTTGCATGGATTGTGATGTCATAATTTTGCATTGCATACTGCATTTCATGGATCGTGATGTCATAATTTTGCATTAAATGATGCTTTGCATAGATTGTGATGTCATAATTTTGCATTGCATACTGCATTGCATGGATTGTGATGTCATAATTTTGCATTGCATACTGCATTGAATGGATTGTGATGTCATATTTTGCATTAAATGTTGCATTGCTTGGATTGTGAAGTCATAATTTTGCATTAAATGATGTTTTGCATGGATTGTGATGTCATATTTTTGCATTAAATTATGCTTTGCATGGGTTGTGATGTCATAATTTTGCATTGCATACTGCATTTCATGGATCGTGATGTCATAATTTTGCATTAAATGATGATTTGCATGGATTGTGATGTCATAATTTTGCTTTGCATGGATTGTGATGTCATAATTTTGCATTAAATGATGCTTTGCATGGATTATGATGTCATAATTTTGCATTGCATACTGCATATCATAAATTGTGATGTCATAATTTTGCATTGCATACTGCATATCATGGATTGTGATGTCATAATTTTGCATTGCATACTGCATTGCATGGACTGTGATGTCATAATTTTGCATTAAATTATGCTTTGCATGGATTATGATGTCATAATTTTGCATTGCATACTGCATTGCATGGATTGTGATATCATAATTTTGCATTGCATACTGCATTGCTTGGATTGTGGTGTCATAATTTTGCATTGCATACTGCATTGCATGGACTGTGATGTCATAATTTTGCATTAAATGATGCTTTGCATGGATTATGATGTCATAATTTTGCATTGCATACTGCATTGCATGGATTGTGATATCATAATTTTGCATTGCATACTGCATTGCTTGGATTGTGGTTTCATAATTTTGCATTGCATACTGCATTGCATGGATTGTGATGTCATAATTTTGCATTAAATGATGCTTTGCATGGATTATGATGTCATAATTTTGCATTGCATACTGCATTTCATGGATCGTGATGTCATAATTTTGCATTAAATGATGCTTTGCATAGATTGTGATGTCATAATTTTGCATTGCATACTGCATTGCATGGATTGTGATGTCATAATTTTGCATTGCATACTGCATTGCATGGATTGTGATGTCATATTTTGCATTAAATGTTGCATTGCTTGGATTGTGAAGTCATAATTTTGCATTAAATGATGTTTTGCATGGATTGTGATGTCATATTTTTGCATTAAATGATGCTTTGCATGGATTGTGATGTCATAATTTTGCATTGCATACTGCATTTCATGGATCGTGATGTCATAATTTTGCATTGAATTATGCTTTGCATGGATTGTGATGTCATAATTTTGCAGTGCATACTGCATTTCATGGATCGTGATGTCATAATTTTGCATTAAATGATGCTTTGCATGGATTGTGATGTCATAATTTTGCATTGCATACTGCATTACATGGATTATGATGTCATAATTTTGCATTGCATACTGCATATCATGGATTGTGATGTCATAATTTTGCATTGCATACTGCATATCATGGATTGTGATGTCATAATTTTGCATTGCATACTGCATTGCATGGACTGTGATGTCATAGTTTTGCATTAAATGATGCTTTGCATGGATTATGATGTCATAATTTTGCATTGCATACTGCATTGCATGGATTGTGATATCATAATTTTGCATTGCATACTGCATTGCTTGGATTGTGGTGTCATAATTTTGCATTGCATACTGCATTGCATGGATTGTGATGTCATAATTTTGCATTAGATGTTGCATTGCTTGGATTTTGATGTCATAATTTTGCATTGCATACTGCATTGTATGGATTGTGATGTCATAATTTTGCATTGCATACTGCATTGCATGGATTGTGATGTCATAATTTTGCATTAAATGATGCTTTGCATGGATTGTGATGTCATAATGTTGCATTGCATACTGCATTGCATGGATTGTGATGTCATAATTTTGCATTAAATGATGTTTTGCATGGATTGTGATGTCATAATTTTGCTTTGCATACTGCATTGCATGGATTGTGATGTCATAATTTTGCATTAAATAATGCTTTGCATGGATTATGATGTCATAATTTTGCATTGCATACTGCAT
Source organism: Pseudophryne corroboree (assembly GCF_028390025.1). Lineage (NCBI taxonomy): Eukaryota > Metazoa > Chordata > Amphibia > Anura > Myobatrachidae > Pseudophryne > Pseudophryne corroboree. The sequence goes on along the minus strand of NW_026970218.1, from coordinate 209,541 downwards.
TGCATGGATTGTGATGTCATAATTTTGCATTAAATGATGCTTTGCATGAATTATGATGTCATAATTTTGCATTGCATACTGCATTGCATGGATTGTGATGTCATTATTTTGCATTGCATGGATTGTGATTTCATAATTTTGCATTAAATGATGCTTTGCATGGATTATGATGTCATAATTTTGCATTGCATACTGCATTGCATGGATTGTGATGTCATAATTTTGCATTAAATGATGCTTTGCATGGATTATGATGTCATAATTTTGCATTGCATACTGCATTGCATGGATTGTGATGTCATAATTTTGCATTACATGATGCTTTGCATGGATTATGATGTCATAATTTTGCATTGCATACTGCATTGCATGGATTGTGATGTCATAATGTTGCATTGCATACTGCATTGCATGGATTGTGATGTCATAAATTTGCATTAAATGTTGCATTGCATGGATTGTGATGTCATAGTTTTGCATTGCATACTGCATTGCATGGATTGTGATGTCATAATTTTGCATTGCATACTGCATTGCATGGATTGTGATGTCATATTTTTGCATTAAATGATGCTTTGCATGGATTGTGATGTCATAATTTTGCATTGCATGGATCGTGATGTCATAATTTTGCATTAAATGATGCTTTGCATGGATTGTGATGTCATAATTTTGCTTTGTATACTGCATTGCATGGATTGTGATGTCATAAGTTTGCATTAAATGATGCTTTGCATGGATTATGATGTCATAATTTTGCATTGCATACTGCATTGCATGGATTGTGATGTCATAATTTTGCATTGCATACTGCATTGCATGGATTGTGATATCATAATTTTGCATTGCATACTGCATTGCTTGGATTGTGATGTCATATTTTTGCATTAAATGATGCTTTGCATGGATTGTGATGTCATAATTTTGCATTGCATACTGCATTTCATGGATCGTGATGTCATAATTTTGCATTGAATTATGCTTTGCATGGATTGTGATGTCATAATTTTGCATTGCATACTGCATTTCATGGATCGTGATGTCATAATTTTGCATTAAATGATGCTTTGCATGGATTGTGATGTCATAATTTTGCATTGCATACTGCATTACATGGATTATGATGTCATAATTTTGCATTGCATACTGCATATCATGGATTGTGATGTCATAATTTTGCATTGCATACTGCATATCATGGATTGTGATGTCATAATTTTGCATTGCATACTGCATTGCATGGACTGTGATGTCATAGTTTTGCATTAAATGATGCTTTGCATGGATTATGATGTCATAATTTTGCATTGCATACTGCATTGCATGGATTGTGATATCATAATTTTGCATTGCATACTGCATTGCTTGGATTGTGGTGTCATAATTTTGCATTGCATACTGCATTGCATGGATTGTGATGTCATAATTTTGCATTAGATGTTGCATTGCTTGGATTTTGATGTCATAATTTTGCATTGCATACTGCATTGTATGGATTGTGATGTCATAATTTTGCATTGCATACTGCATTGCATGGATTGTGATGTCATAATTTTGCATTAAATGATGCTTTGCATGGATTGTGATGTCATAATGTTGCATTGCATACTGCATTGCATGGATTGTGATGTCATAATTTTGCATTAAATGATGTTTTGCATGGATTGTGATGTCATAATTTTGCTTTGCATACTGCATTGCATGGATTGTGATGTCATAATTTTGCATTAAATAATGCTTTGCATGGATTATGATGTCATAATTTTGCATTGCATACTGCATTGCATGGATTGTGATGTCATAATTTTGCATTAAATGATGCTTTGCATGAATTATGATGTCATAATTTTGCATTGCATACTGCATTGCATGGATTGTGATGTCATAATTTTGCATTGCATGGATTGTGATTTCATAATTTTGCATTAAATGATGATTTGCATGGATTATGATGTCATAATTTTGCATTGCATACTGCATTGCATGGAATGTGATGTCATAATTTTGCATTAAATGATGCTTTGCATGGATTATGATGTCATAATTTTGCATTGCATACTGCATTGCATGGATTGTGATGTCATAATTTTGCATTACATGATGCTTTGCATGGATTATGATGTCATAATTTTGCATTGCATACTGCATTGCATGGATTGTGATGTCATAATGTTGCATTGCATACTGCATTTCATGGATCGTGATGTCATAATTTTGCATTAAATGATGCTTTGCATAGATTGTGATGTCATAATTTTGCATTGCATACTGCATTGCATGGATTGTGATGTCATAATTTTGCATTGCATACTGCATTGCATGGATTGTGATGTCATATTTTGCATTAAATGTTGCATTACTTGGATTGTGAAGTCATAATGTTGCATTAAATGATGTTTTGCATGGATTGTGATGTCATATTTTTGCATTAAATGATGCTTTGCATGGATTGTGATGTCATAATTTTGCTTTGCATACTGCATTGCATCGATTGTGATGTCATAATTTTGCATTAAATTATGCTTTGCATGGATTATGATGTCATAATTTTGCATTGCATACTGCATTGCATGGATTGTGATGTCATAATTTTGCATTGCATACTGCATTGCATGGATTGTGATGTCATAATTTTGCATTGCATACTGCATTGCATGGATTGTGATGTCATAATTTTGCATTAAATGATGCTTTGCATGGATTATGATGTCATAATTTTGCATTGCATACTGCATTGCATGGATTGTGATGTCATAAGTTTGCATTAAATGATGCTTTGCATGGATTATGATGTCATAATTTTGCATTGCATACTGCATTGCATGGATTGTGATGTCATAATTTTGCATTGCATACTGCATTGCATGGATTGTGATATCATAATTTTGCATTGCATACTGCATTGCTTGGATTGTGATGTCATAATTTTGCATTGCATACTGCATTGCATGGATTGTGATATTATAATTTTGCATTGCATACTGCATTGCATGGATTGTGATGTCATAATTTTGCATTGCATACTGCATTGCATGGATCGCGATGTCATAATTTTGCATTAAATGATGCTTTGCATGGATTGTGATGTCATAATTTTGCTTTGCATACTGCATTGCATGGATTGTGATGTCATAATTTTGCATTAAATGATGCTTTGCATGGATTATGATGTCATAATTTTGCATTGCATACTGCATTGCATGGATTGTGATGTCATAATTTTGCATTGCATACTGCATTGCATGGATTGTGATGTCATAATTTTGCATTGCATACTGCATTGCATGGATTGTGATGTCATAATTTTGCATTAAATGATGCTTTGCATGGATTATGATGTCATGATTTTGCATTGCATACTGCATTGCATGGATTGTGATGTCATAATGTTGCATTGCATACTGCATTGCATGGATTGTGATGTCATAATTTTGCATTAAATGATGCTTTGCATGGATTATGATGTCATAATTTTGCATTAAATGATGCTTTGCATGGATTGTGATGTCATATTTTTGCATAAAATGATGCTTTGCATGGATTGTGATTTCATAATTTTGCATTGCATACTGCATTTCATGGATCGTGATGTCATAATTTTGCATTAAATGATGCTTTGCATAGATTGTGATGTCATAATTTTGCATTGCATACTGCATTGCATGGATTGTGATGTCATAATTTTGCATTGCATACTGCATTGCATGGATTGTGATGTCATATTTTGCATTAAATGTTGCATTACTTGGATTGTGAAGTCATAATGTTGCATTAAATGATGTTTTGCATGGAATGTGATGTCATAATTTTGCTTTGCATACTGCATTGCATCGATTGTGATGTCATAATTTTGCATTAAATTATGCTTTGCATGGATTATGATGTCATAATTTTGCATTGCATACTGCATTGCATGGATTGTGATGTCATAATTTTGCATTGCATACTGCATTGCATGGATTGTGATGTCATAATTTTGCATTGCATACTGCATTGCATGGATTGTGATGTCATAATTTGCATTAAATGTTGCATTGCTTGGATTGTGAAGTCATAATTTTGCATTAAATGATGTTTTGCATGGATTGTGATGTCATATTTTTGCATTAAATGATGCTTTGCATGGATTGTGATGTCATATTTTGCATTAAATGTTGGATTGCTTGGATTGTGATGTCATAATTTTGCATTAAATGATGCTTTGCATGGATTGTGATGTCATATTTTTGCATTAAATGATGCTTTGCATGGATTGTGATGTCATAATTTTGCATTGCATACTGCATTTCATGGATCGTGATGTCATAATTTTGCATTAAATGATGCTTTGCATAGATTGTGATGTCATAATTTTGCATTGCATACTGCATTGCATGGATTGTGATGTCATAATTTTGCATTGCATACTGCATTGCATGGATTGTGATGTCATATTTTGCATTAAATGTTGCATTGCTTGGATTGTGAAGTCATAATTTTGCATTAAATGATGTTTTGCATGGATTGTGATGTCATATTTTTGCATTAAATGATGCTTTGCATGGGTTGTGATGTCATAATTTTGCATTGCATACTGCATTTCATGGATCGTGATGTCATAATTTTGCATTAAATGATGCTTTGCATGGATTGTGATGTCATCATTTTGCTTTGCATGGATTGTGATGTCATAATTTTGCATTAAATGATGCTTTGCATGGATTATGATGTCATAATTTTGCATTGCATACTGCATTGCATGGATTGTGATGTCATAATTTTGCATTAAAATATGCTTTGCATAGATTGTGATGTCATAATTTTGCATTGCATACTGCATTGCATGGATTGTGATGTCATAATTTTGCATTGCATACTGCATTGCATGGATTGTGATGTCATATTTTGCATTAAATGTTGCATTGCTTGGATTGTGAAGTCATAATTTTGCATTAAATGATGTTTTGCATGGATTGTGATGTCATATTTTTGCATTAAATGATGCTTTGCATGGATTGTGATGTCATATTTTGCATTAAATGTTGGATTGCTTGGATTGTGATGTCATAATTTTGCATTAAATGATGCTTTGCATGGATTGTGATGTCATATTTTTGCATTAAATGATGCTTTGCATGGATTGTGATGTCATAATTTTGCATTGCATACTGCATTTCATGGATCGTGATGTCATAATTTTGCATTAAATGATGCTTTGCATAGATTGTGATGTCATAATTTTGCATTGCATACTGCATTGCATGGATTGTGATGTCATAATTTTGCATTGCATACTGCATTGCATGGATTGTGATGTCATATTTTGCATTAAATGTTGCATTGCTTGGATTGTGAAGTCATAATTTTGCATTAAATGATGTTTTGCATGGATTGTGATGTCATATTTTTGCATTAAATGATGCTTTGCATGGGTTGTGATGTCATAATTTTGCATTGCATACTGCATTTCATGGATCGTGATGTCATAATTTTGCATTAAATGATGCTTTGCATGGATTGTGATGTCATCATTTTGCTTTGCATGGATTGAGATGTCATTATTTTGCATTAAATGATGCTTTGCATGGATTATGATGTCATAATTTTGCATTGCATACTGCATATCATAAATTGTGATGTCATAATTTTGCATTGCATACTGCATATCATGGATTGTGATGTCATAATTTTGCATTGCATACTGCATTGCATGGACTGTGATGTCATAATTTTGCATTAAATGATGCTTTGCATGGATTATGATGTCATAATTTTGCATTGCATACTGCATTGCATGGATTGTGATATCATAATTTTGCATTGCATACTGCATTGCTTGGATTGTGGTGTCATAATTTTGCATTGCATGGACTGTGATGTCATAATTTTGCATTAAATGATGCTTGCATGGATTATGATGTCATAATTTTGCATTGCATACTGCATTGCATGGATTGTGATATCATAATTTTGCATTGCATACTGCATTGCTTGGATTGTGGTTTCATAATTTTGCATTGCATACTGCATTGCATGGATTGTGATGTCATAATTTTGCATAAAATGATGCTTTGCATGGATTATGATGTCATAATTTTGCATTGCATACTGCATTTCATGGATCGTGATGTCATAATTTTGCATTAAATGATGCTTTGCATAGATTGTGATGTCATAATTTTGCATAGCATACTGCATTGCATGGATTGTGATGTCATAATTTTGCATTGCATACTGCATTGCATGGATTGTGATGTCATATTTTGCATTAAATGTTGCATTGCTTGGATTGTGAAGTCATAATTTTGCATTAAATGATGTTTTGCATGGATTGTGATGTCATATTTTTGCATTAAATGATGCTTTGCATGGATTGTGATGTCATAATTTTGCATTGCATACTGCATTTCATGGATCGTGATGTCATAATTTTGCATTGAATTATGCTTTGCATGGATTGTGATGTCATAATTTTGCATTGCATACTGCATTTCATGGATCGTGATGTCATAATTTTGCATTAAATGATGCTTTGCATGGATTGTGATGTCATAATTTTGCATTGCATACTGCATTACATGGATTATGATGTCATAATTTTGCATTGCATACTGCATTGCATGGATTGTGATGTCATAATTTTGCATTAAATGATGCTTTGCATGGATTATGATGTCATAATTTTGCATTAAATGATGCTTTGCATGGATTGTGATGTCATATTTTTGCATAAAATGATGCTTTGCATGGATTGTGATTTCATAATTTTGCATTGCATACTGCATTTCATGGATCGTGATGTCATAATTTTGCATTAAATGATGCTTTGCATAGATTGTGATGTCATAATTTTGCATTGCATACTGCATTGCATGGATTGTGATGTCATAATTTTGCATTGCATACTGCATTGCATGGATTGTGATGTCATATTTTGCATTAAATGTTGCATTACTTGGATTGTGAAGTCATAATGTTGCATTAAATGATGTTTTGCATGGATTGTGATGTCATATTTTTGCATTAAATGATGCTTTGCATGGATTGTGATGTCATAATTTTGCTTTGCATACTGCATTGCATCGATTGTGATGTCATAATTTTGCATTAAATTATGCTTTGCATGGATTATGATGTCATAATTTTGCATTGCATACTGCATTGCATGGATTGTGATGTCATAATTTTGCATTGCATACTGCATTGCATGGATTGTGATGTCATAATTTTGCATTGCATACTGCATTGCATGGATTGTGATGTCATAATTTTGCATTAAATGATGCTTTGCATGGATTATGATGTCATAATTTTGCATTGCATACTGCATTGCATGGATTGTGATGTCATAATTTTGCATTAAAATATGCTTTGCATAGATTGTGATGTCATAATTTTGCATTGCATACTGCATTGCATGGATTGTGATGTCATAATTTTGCATTGCATACTGCATTGCATGGATTGTGATGTCATATTTTGCATTAAATGTTGCATTGCTTGGATTGTGAAGTCATAATTTTGCATTAAATGATGTTTTGCATGGATTGTGATGTCATATTTTTGCATTAAATGATGCTTTGCATGGATTGTGATGTCATATTTTGCATTAAATGTTGGATTGCTTGGATTGTGATGTCATAATTTTGCATTAAATGATGCTTTGCATGGATTGTGATGTCATATTTTTGCATTAAATGATGATTTGCATGGATTGTGATGTAATAATTTTGCATTGCATACTGCATTTCATGGATCGTGATGTCATAATTTTGCATTAAATGATGCTTTGCATAGATTGTGATGTCATAATTTTGCATTGCATACTGCATTGCATGGATTGTGATGTCATAATTTTGCATTGCATACTGCATTGCATGGATTGTGATGTCATATTTTGCATTAAATGTTGCATTGCTTGGATTGTGAAGTCATAATTTTGCATTAAATGATGTTTTGAATGGATTGTGATGTCATATTTTTGCATTAAATGATGCTTTGCATGGGTTGTGATGTCATAATTTTGCATTACATACTGCATTTCATGGATCGTGATGTCATAATTTTGCATTAAATGATGCTTTGCATGGATTGTGATGTCATAATTTTGCATTGCATACTGCATTACATGGATTATGATGTCATAATTTTGCATTGCATACTGCATATCATGGATTGTGATGTCATAATTTTGCATTGCATACTGCATATCATGGATTGTGATGTCATAATTTTGCATTGCATACTGCATTGCATGGACTGTGATGTCATAGTTTTGCATTAAATGATGCTTTGCATGGATTATGATGTCATAATTTTGCATTGCATACTGCATTGCATGGATTGTGATATCATAATTTTGCATTGCATACTGCATTGCTTGGATTGTGGTGTCATAATTTTGCATTGCATACTGCATTGCATGGATTGTGATGTCATAATTTTGCATTAGATGTTGCATTGCTTGGATTTTGATGTCATAATTTTGCATTGCATACTGCATTGTATGGATTGTGATGTCATAATTTTGCATTGCATACTGCATTGCATGGATTGTGATGTCATATTTTGCATTAAATGTTGCATTGCTTGGATTGTGAAGTCATAATTTTGCATTAAATGATGTTTTGCATGGATTGTGATGTCATATTTTTGCATTAAATGATGCTTTGCATGGATTGTGATGTCATATTTTGCATTAAATGTTGGATTGCTTGGATTGTGATGTCATAATTTTGCATTAAATGATGCTTTGCATGGATTGTGATGTCATATTTTTGCATTAAATGATGCTTTGCATGGATTGTGATGTCATAATTTTGCATTGCATACTGCATTTCATGGATCGTGATGTCATAATTTTGCATTAAATGATGCTTTGCATGGATTGTGATGTCATCATTTTGCTTTGCATGGATTGTGATGTCATAATTTTGCATTAAATGATGCTTTGCATGGATTATGATGTCATAATTTTGCATTGCATACTGCATATCATAAATTGTGATGTCATAATTTTGCATTGCATACTGCATATCATGGATTGTGATGTCATAATTTTGCATTGCATACTGCATTGCATGGACTGTGATGTCATAATTTTGCATTAAATGATGCTTTGCATGGATTATGATGTCATAATTTTGCATTGCATACTGCATTGCATGGATTGTGATATCATAATTTTGCATTGCATACTGCATTGCTTGGATTGTGGTGTCATAATTTTGCATTGCATGGACTGTGATGTCATAATTTTGCATTAAATGATGCTTGCATGGATTATGATGTCATAATTTTGCATTGCATACTGCATTGCATGGATTGTGATATCATAATTTTGCATTGCATACTGCATTGCTTGGATTGTGGTTTCATAATTTTGCATTGCATACTGCATTGCATGGATTGTGATGTCATAATTTTGCATAAAATGATGCTTTGCATGGATTATGATGTCATAATTTTGCATTGCATACTGCATTTCATGGATCGTGATGTCATAATTTTGCATTAAATGATGCTTTGCATAGATTGTGATGTCATAATTTTGCATAGCATACTGCATTGCATGGATTGTGATGTCATAATTTTGCATTGCATACTGCATTGCATGGATTGTGATGTCATATTTTGCATTAAATGTTGCATTGCTTGGATTGTGAAGTCATAATTTTGCATTAAATGATGTTTTGCATGGATTGTGATGTCATATTTTTGCATTAAATGATGCTTTGCATGGATTGTGATGTCATAATTTTGCATTGCATACTGCATTTCATGGATCGTGATGTCATAATTTTGCATTGAATTATGCTTTGCATGGATTGTGATGTCATAATTTTGCATTGCATACTGCATTTCATGGATCGTGATGTCATAATTTTGCATTAAATGATGCTTTGCATGGATTGTGATGTCATAATTTTGCATTGCATACTGCATTACATGGATTATGTTTCTCGCAAATGTGATCAACGCTCCACTTATATGGATAGTACGGGGGTGGCAGCAGTACGAGTGAGAGGCTAAACCCAAATGCCTCCAAAGATTAGCATATGTCAAGGAAATTACCCAACTGCGCCTGCATGCATATAAAATGAAATAAGTGGGTGATTTGAATAAAGGGGAAATCACAGTACTGTATTGGTAAAATTAATTGACATTTATTCTTGTGAAAAAGGAAAATATATATATAAATTGAAACGAAGGAAGATGCAAAAACAAAAAAAACAACTTTTATTACAGGTAAAATATATGTCAGAATCTTTATGTGATAACAGGTCAGAAAAAATCTTCCTGCACCTGTACACTGTTGGAAAAAACTTTGGAAAAAACGGAGTAAAAAGATTTGAAAAAATATATATAGTAAAGTTCCAAATGTCTGGTGTGAATAGAGTGTGGCGTCCCACCTCTTTTCCACCTTGTTGTGGCTGGTTATGTGGTATACTACAGATAAGGTAGATTATCCGGAAAATAAGGGAATGTTCAATTTCCAAGTATAGCCCAGTGGTGATATTAATTGTGAATCCCAGTGGAGGCAAGTTCTTAATTTATAACTGCTGTGATGCTGCGGGGTACCCCAACGTCGGTATAAGTGGGATAAGGTATTCAGGGATAAAGGTATAAAGAAACCCCGGACTCCCCGCTAGTTCTCCCCGTTATAGCCAGCCGGAGGCGCCTGCACTCACAGGTGTCTGCCGACCGCTATTGACGGGGGGACGCGGTCATGCCACTGGGGGGAAGGTAACACTGACTTCGGGACCCACAAGGGGACTGTCCGTCGTGAACCTTCCCTCCTGCGGGGTCAGATACCTTTTTCTCCTGCGCTTGATCCCGTTCTGTTCTTTCTTCCTCCGGTCTGTTCTCTCGGTGTTCTGCTTGTAGGTCTGTTCCCTCTCAGCCGCGCGGCTCCGTTCTACCTTCACGGGATCACTGATCTGTGCGGTTATGTTCCGTCCGGATATTCTTCTCGGTCTTGTAGTTTTTTGCAGGAGAATAGTCTATTATTAGGGTGATGATGTGATGATATGCTTTTTTCTCCAACGCGTATCGACCCGTCTGGGTCTTCCTCAGGGAGTCCGTGTCCACCATCTTAATTGAGGGCTTTTTATGCCCATAGTTCGTGACATCATAATGGGAGTGTCCATTTTTTTCTCTGTGGTGCTGGATACAATTATGTCTATGGAGTTGTTACATAACCAAATTGATTCTAGTCTAAGTGATTATAGATACTAAATGGCTATATGTAATAACATAGTGATTAAGAAATGTATATAACAGGAAAACCACCGTTTTGCTCCTATAATATGGTATTGGATATGGATGGTAAAGAAATACAATATAAATTAATTATAATGAATGGATAAAATAAAAAAGTGGGAGGAGCTAGATGAATTGAAAATGAAAAGAAAAAGGCTTTAAATTATTGTATCTGATAATACAGAAATAGTAGTATATGATGGTATTTTGTACTTGAATGGTAAGACAGTTGCTAAGTTTTAGTTTCTGCTACGGATTGTGATAATAATTAAACTATTCGGAAAGAATTATAAAGCGGAAAAATGAAAATAAAATGAAAATAAATAAAAATATTCATAGAGTGATAATAGTAATAATGAACATAAAAAATAATAATAAAAAATAAAAATAAGAATGAAGTAAATAAAATTAATAATACAATTAAAGATTAAATATAAAAATTAAAATAAATATAAATTGTTGGTAAATAGATAACTAATAATTAATAAGAAAATTTGGATAATGAAAATGATTATGTGTTCACAGTATAGTGATAGAAAATGATTCTCCTAATGGAAAATAATTTTTTAGCTATAAAACTATTTCTTACTTTCATGGTTGACCCTTATGGGGCTTGTGGTGGTTGATGAACGTTATTTATAAGGATGGTGATATAGTCGGTTTTTAATAAATAGTCATATAGTATTGATTATAGTTACTCAATTGTACATGGAGTGCTGCTAAATAATTAAAGTACTGTGTTGTAATACTAGCAATACTAATTTAAATTATTTGTATTTCAAACTGTATATTCCTTTAGATGGAATATCTCATTTTGTTGTCTATGTATATGTATATATGCATATATACACACATATACAATTATATCTATATATGCATATATATATACATACTGATGAAGGAAAATGGAGGAAAGGTCGGTTTCTATATGTTGGTCAGTTCATAATTATTGACCTAACCTCATTATCTAGGTTTAGGCCTTGCGGTCTCAGTGTTTTCAATGTGTACATCCACCTTAGTTCTTCTTTGTTGATTTTCTTCAGAAAATCTCCTCCTCTCCAATTCGGTGGAACTAACTTGATTCCTATTATTTTCAAGCCTGTCGGGTTGCTTTCGTGTAGGTCTTTAAAATGTTGTGACAAATTGTGTGTCTCTAGACCATGTTTTACGTTTCTGACATGTTCAGCTATTCTCGTTTTGAGGGGTCTTATGGTTCTTCCTACATATTGTAGTTTGCATGGACATTCGGCTAAGTAAATGACCCCTTTACTGTGACACGAGATGTGTTCCTGTATTTCGAAGACTTCTCCTGTTTTATTGGAGGTAAAGTTGGTGACCTTTTTTGTGCTGGCTCTCTGTGTTTTGCAGTAGTTGCAAGAACCGCAGTGAAAAAAACCTTTGTTTAGTTTTTGTCCTAACATGGTAGTCTGTGTTTTTTCTACTCTTCTCATATGGCTGTGTGACAATCTAGATTTTAGGTCTGGTGCTCTCTTGTATATGACCTTAGGTCTTGCTGGTAGTTTGTCAGCTAACATGTCATCTTCTAGTAAGATGTGCCAGTGTTTATACAAGATTTTTTCTAGCTGTCTGTTGTTGGTATTGTATTGTGTGATGAATGCTGTTTTAAAAATTTCATTTGTTTTTTCCTTGTTTCTGTAAGTTAGAAGGGTGTTTCTGTCAATCTTTTTTGCTTCTTCTAAATCTTTCTCCAGAATATCTTTTTTATACCCTTTCTCTATAAAATGGTGTTTCATCTCTTCTGCTTGGATTCTGAAGTCTTCTAATTTTGTACAGTTTCTCCTAATCCGTTTAAATTGTCCTAGTGGGATGCTCTTGAGCCAGTTTCGGTGATGTGCACTGCTGTTTAGAATGTAGCTGTTTACATCCACACTTTTCTGAAAGGTTTTGGTATGAATGGTAGAATTTTCTATGAATATTGTTATGTCTAAGAAGTTCACTGTTGATTTGCTGTGTTCTGTGGTGAAAATTAAATTATTATTGTTCGCATTAATGTATGTGAGAAACTCTAGTAGTCTTTCTTCTGTACCTCGCCAGATAAAGAGCACGTCATCTATGTATCTTCGCCATAGGACCAGGTTTGCTCCAAAACCATGCTCACACCAGATGTTGTTGTCCTCCCAGTGGCTCATGAATAAATTAGCATAGCTCGGAGCAAACCTGGTCCCCATAGCTGTACCCTTAGTCTGTCTATAGTGTGTGTCGTTAAACCAGAAATAATTGTGTTCTAGAATGAATCTTATGCATTCTATGATGAATGTTGTTTGTCTGGAATCCAAATTCTCGTCTGAGGATAGAAAATGTTTTGTTGCTGATAATCCTTGTTCTTGGTTTATTACTGTGTATAAAGAGGTGACATCACTTGTACATATCCAATAGTCGTCTGACCAGATTACATCTTTCAGTGTTCTGATTATGTCCGTAGTGTCCTTAATGTATGATTTTTGTATTTTCACATATGTTTGTAGGTATGAGTCTATGTATTGTGATAGGTTCGATGTGAGAGAGCCTATTCCCGATATAATCGGTCGTCCTGGTGGATTGTGCCTATCTTTATGTACTTTCGGTAAGTAATAAAAGACTGGGAGTATGGGGTTGGCATTATGTATGTAGTCATGTTCCTTTTTGTTCAGAATTCCTTTGTCTATACCTTCTTTTAGAAGCCTGTCCAAGTTTTTTTTGTATTTAATAGTAGGATCTTGCGTGAGTGTCTCATATGTTTCTTTGTCACTCAGAATTCTAAGTGATTCGCTGATATATGCTTCCTTATCCAATAATACGACCCCCCCCCCTTTGTCTGCTGGTTTTACCACTAATTGTTGGTTGTCGCTGAGGTCCTTTAGTGCATTTTTTTCAGTTTTGGTCAGATTGAGTGTCATCGGTCTTGTTTCCATTTTGTCTATGTCTCTGGTTACCAAATGTTCAAATGTATTGATGAGTGAGCCTCTCATGTGTTGTGGGTAAAATGTGGAATTTGGTTTTAGATCTGTATGTTTGTATGTCCTATCTGCATCTTTTTGTTCATTGAGTGTGATTGGTCCTTTACTGTAGTATTTGGCAAGTGTCAATTTCCTTGTAAATTTGTGTAAATCAAGGTAGGTTTCGAATTTGTTCAACTGTTTAGTCGGTGCAAATTTTAAGCCTTTATTCAGTACAGAAATATGTTCCTTACTTAAAGTTACTTTGCTCAGGTTGAATATACCTTTACTTTCTACTTCTGGTTGTTGTATCTTTTGTGTCTCCCTATTTCTTCCACCTCTACATCCTCGTCTAGTTCTATTAGTTTTCGTTTGTTTGGTGTTGTTGTTTTTTGGTTGCAGGACTTGAGTCCTGCATTCTTTCCTAAAAAATGGTCTGCACATGTTTCTTGTATTAGTGGTTCGTTGGCTAATGTTTCTTTCTCAGTGTTAGAGATGTCTTCTAGATGAGCTGAGACTTGAAATCCCTTTTCAAGTGATAATCTAGCTAGTTGTTCATAATTAATTTCTTCTTCAATACTGTATGTAGAGAAGTCTGTCTCTGAAGTGCTATCTAGAATGGAGTGATATTCTGTGTCTTCTCTGCTTTTGTTGTTTGCAATATTTGCGGGTAATCTGGGATTTTTTAAGTGTAATCTTGTCATGTATTGTTGATACGTAAGATTTAGCCTTTTGTATACGGGTGTAGTATCTGACTGTTTTTTTGGTCTGTATATGTCTGTCTTTGTTGGTGTTTTCAGTAGTGTGGATGTGTGTTTTTGTTTGCCTATGGATTTTTTGTCAGGCTTCTTCTTTCCTATTTTGTCTCTTAGGATTTTTGATTCTTTGGTGGCTATTATGTCCTCCTCTGTTCGTCTTAGTCTGTTTTTTGATATTGTTTCTAGTTCTTGAAATTCTTTTTCTTCCTTATGTTCTTCTAGAGCTACTTGTATGGACTCTATTTCTATCTCTAGATCTTTGAGTTCGTTTTCGTGTGTACTAACAATTAATTGAATCAGTTGCATGGAGCATTCTTGTAATATATTATCCCATTTTTCTATAAACTGTGGATTGTTTTTGTTGTGTGTTGGAATTTTTTTGATTCTAAGACCCTTTGGTATCAGTTTCTGTGACAAGTACCAGTTAAGTGTTTTGTTGTCCCACCATAATTTGGATTCTTTGGTAGCTAATCTTTCTAGTTTTAGAAATAAGTCGCAGAACTTGTTTATGCTCTCATGTGTAGTGGTGGTATGGTTGATATTGTGAAAGATTTTGTCTGCCCTATTGGCTCTATCTTTTCTTAGGTCAAGTATACCCATATAAGGAGCTGTTGATACTGGGTTTGAATAATCTGTTTCTCGCAAATGTGATCAACGCTCCACTTATATGGATAGTACGGGGGTGGCAGCAGTACGAGTGAGAGGCTAAACCCAAATGCCTCCAAAGATTAGCATATGTCAAGGAAATTACCCAACTGCGCCTGCATGCATATAAAATGAAATAAGTGGGTGATTTGAATAAAGGGGAAATCACAGTACTGTATTGGTAAAATTAATTGACATTTATTCTTGTGAAAAAGGAAAATATATATATAAATTGAAACGAAGGAAGATGCAAAAACAAAAAAAACAACTTTTATTACAGGTAAAATATATGTCAGAATCTTTATGTGATAACAGGTCAGAAAAAATCTTCCTGCACCTGTACACTGTTGGAAAAAACTTTGGAAAAAACGGAGTAAAAAGATTTGAAAAAATATATATAGTAAAGTTCCAAATGTCTGGTGTGAATAGAGTGTGGCGTCCCACCTCTTTTCCACCTTGTTGTGGCTGGTTATGTGGTATACTACAGATAAGGTAGATTATCCGGAAAATAAGGGAATGTTCAATTTCCAAGTATAGCCCAGTGGTGATATTAATTGTGAATCCCAGTGGAGGCAAGTTCTTAATTTATAACTGCTGTGATGCTGCGGGGTACCCCAACGTCGGTATAAGTGGGATAAGGTATTCAGGGATAAAGGTATAAAGAAACCCCGGACTCCCCGCTAGTTCTCCCCGTTATAGCCAGCCGGAGGCGCCTGCACTCACAGGTGTCTGCCGACCGCTATTGACGGGGGGACGCGGTCATGCCACTGGGGGGAAGGTAACACTGACTTCGGGACCCACAAGGGGACTGTCCGTCGTGAACCTTCCCTCCTGCGGGGTCAGATACCTTTTTCTCCTGCGCTTGATCCCGTTCTGTTCTTTCTTCCTCCGGTCTGTTCTCTCGGTGTTCTGCTTGTAGGTCTGTTCCCTCTCAGCCGCGCGGCTCCGTTCTACCTTCACGGGATCACTGATCTGTGCGGTTATGTTCCGTCCGGATATTCTTCTCGGTCTTGTAGTTTTTTGCAGGAGAATAGTCTATTATTAGGGTGATGATGTGATGATATGCTTTTTTCTCCAACCGACGTTGGGGTACCCCGCAGCATCACAGCAGTTATAAATTAAGAACTTGCCTCCACTGGGATTCACAATTAATATCACCACTGGGCTATACTTGGAAATTGAACATTCCCTTATTTTCCGGATAATCTACCTTATCTGTAGTATACCACATAACCAGCCACAACAAGGTGGAAAAGAGGTGGGACGCCACACTCTATTCACACCAGACATTTGGAACTTTACTATATATATTTTTTCAAATCTTTTTACTCCGTTTTTTCCAAAGTTTTTTCCAACAGTGTACAGGTGCAGGAAGATTTTTTCTGACCTGTTATCACATAAAGATTCTGACATATATTTTACCTGTAATAAAAGTTGTTTTTTTTGTTTTTGCATCTTCCTTCGTTTCAATTTATATATATATTTTCCTTTTTCACAAGAATAAATGTCAATTAATTTTACCAATACAGTACTGTGATTTCCCCTTTATTCAAATCACCCACTTATTTCATTTTATATGCATGCAGGCGCAGTTGGGTAATTTCCTTGACATATGCTAATCTTTGGAGGCATTTGGGTTTAGCCTCTCACTCGTACTGCTGCCACCCCCGTACTATCCATATAAGTGGAGCGTTGATCACATTTGCGAGAAACAGATTATTCAAACCCAGTATCAACAGCTCCTTATATGGGTATACTTGACCTAAGAAAAGATAGAGCCAATAGGGCAGACAAAATCTTTCACAATATCAACCATACCACCACTACACATGAGAGCATAAACAAGTTCTGCGACTTATTTCTAAAACTAGAAAGATTAGCTACCAAAGAATCCAAATTATGGTGGGACAACAAAACACTTAACTGGTACTTGTCACAGAAACTGATACCAAAGGGTCTTAGAATCAAAAAAATTCCAACACACAACAAAAACAATCCACAGTTTATAGAAAAATGGGATAATATATTACAAGAATGCTCCATGCAACTGATTCAATTAATTGTTAGTACACACGAAAACGAACTCAAAGATCTAGAGATAGAAATAGAGTCCATACAAGTAGCTCTAGAAGAACATAAGGAAGAAAAAGAATTTCAAGAACTAGAAACAATATCAAAAAACAGACTAAGACGAACAGAGGAGGACATAATAGCCACCAAAGAATCAAAAATCCTAAGAGACAAAATAGGAAAGAAGAAGCCTGACAAAAAATCCATAGGCAAACAAAAACACACATCCACACTACTGAAAACACCAACAAAGACAGACATATACAGACCAAAAAAACAGTCAGATACTACACCCGTATACAAAAGGCTAAATCTTACGTATCAACAATACATGACAAGATTACACTTAAAAAATCCCAGATTACCCGCAAATATTGCAAACAACAAAAGCAGAGAAGACACAGAATATCACTCCATTCTAGATAGCACTTCAGAGACAGACTTCTCTACATACAGTATTGAAGAAGAAATTAATTATGAACAACTAGCTAGATTATCACTTGAAAAGGGATTTCAAGTCTCAGCTCATCTAGAAGACATCTCTAACACTGAGAAAGAAACATTAGCCAACGAACCACTAATACAAGAAACATGTGCAGACCATTTTTTAGGAAAGAATGCAGGACTCAAGTCCTGCAACCAAAAAACAACAACACCAAACAAACGAAAACTAATAGAACTAGACGAGGATGTAGAGGTGGAAGAAATAGGGAGACACAAAAGATACAACAACCAGAAGTAGAAAGTAAAGGTATATTCAACCTGAGCAAAGTAACTTTAAGTAAGGAACATATTTCTGTACTGAATAAAGGCTTAAAATTTGCACCGACTAAACAGTTGAACAAATTCGAAACCTACCTTGATTTACACAAATTTACAAGGAAATTGACACTTGCCAAATACTACAGTAAAGGACCAATCACACTCAATGAACAAAAAGATGCAGATAGGACATACAAACATACAGATCTAAAACCAAATTCCACATTTTACCCACAACACATGAGAGGCTCACTCATCAATACATTTGAACATTTGGTAACCAGAGACATAGACAAAATGGAAACAAGACCGATGACACTCAATCTGACCAAAACTGAAAAAAATGCACTAAAGGACCTCAGCGACAACCAACAATTAGTGGTAAAACCAGCAGACAAAGGGGGGGGGGTCGTATTATTGGATAAGGAAGCATATATCAGCGAATCACTTAGAATTCTGAGTGACAAAGAAACATATGAGACACTCACGCAAGATCCTACTATTAAATACAAAAAAAACTTGGACAGGCTTCTAAAAGAAGGTATAGACAAAGGAATTCTGAACAAAAAGGAACATGACTACATACATAATGCCAACCCCATACTCCCAGTCTTTTATTACTTACCGAAAGTACATAAAGATAGGCACAATCCACCAGGACGACCGATTATATCGGGAATAGGCTCTCTCACATCGAACCTATCACAATACATAGACTCATACCTACAAACATATGTGAAAATACAAAAATCATACATTAAGGACACTACGGACATAATCAGAACACTGAAAGATGTAATCTGGTCAGACGACTATTGGATATGTACAAGTGATGTCACCTCTTTATACACAGTAATAAACCAAGAACAAGGATTATCAGCAACAAAACATTTTCTATCCTCAGACGAGAATTTGGATTCCAGACAAACAACATTCATCATAGAATGCATAAGATTCATTCTAGAACACAATTATTTCTGGTTTAACGACACACACTATAGACAGACTAAGGGTACAGCTATGGGGACCAGGTTTGCTCCGAGCTATGCTAATTTATTCATGAGCCACTGGGAGGACAACAACATCTGGTGTGAGCATGGTTTTGGAGCAAACCTGGTCCTATGGCGAAGATACATAGATGACGTGCTCTTTATCTGGCGAGGTACAGAAGAAAGACTACTAGAGTTTCTCACATACATTAATGCGAACAATAATAATTTAATTTTCACCACAGAACACAGCAAATCAACAGTGAACTTCTTAGACATAACAATATTCATAGAAAATTCTACCATTCATACCAAAACCTTTCAGAAAAGTGTGGATGTAAACAGCTACATTCTAAACAGCAGTGCACATCACCGAAACTGGCTCAAGAGCATCCCACTAGGACAATTTAAACGGATTAGGAGAAACTGTACAAAATTAGAAGACTTCAGAATCCAAGCAGAAGAGATGAAACACCATTTTATAGAGAAAGGGTATAAAAAAGATATTCTGGAGAAAGATTTAGAAGAAGCAAAAAAGATTGACAGAAACACCCTTCTAACTTACAGAAACAAGGAAAAAACAAATGAAATTTTTAAAACAGCATTCATCACACAATACAATACCAACAACAGACAGCTAGAAAAAATCTTGTATAAACACTGGCACATCTTACTAGAAGATGACATGTTAGCTGACAAACTACCAGCAAGACCTAAGGTCATATACAAGAGAGCACCAGACCTAAAATCTAGATTGTCACACAGCCATATGAGAAGAGTAGAAAAAACACAGACTACCATGTTAGGACAAAAACTAAACAAAGGTTTTTTTCACTGCGGTTCTTGCAACTACTGCAAAACACAGAGAGCCAGCACAAAAAAGGTCACCAACTTTACCTCCAATAAAACAGGAGAAGTCTTCGAAATACAGGAACACATCTCGTGTCACAGTAAAGGGGTCATTTACTTAGCCGAATGTCCATGCAAACTACAATATGTAGGAAGAACCATAAGACCCCTCAAAACGAGAATAGCTGAACATGTCAGAAACGTAAAACATGGTCTAGAGACACACAATTTGTCACAACATTTTAAAGACCTACACGAAAGCAACCCGACAGGCTTGAAAATAATAGGAATCAAGTTAGTTCCACCGAATTGGAGAGGAGGAGATTTTCTGAAGAAAATCAACAAAGAAGAACTAAGGTGGATGTACACATTGAAAACACTGAGACCGCAAGGCCTAAACCTAGATAATGAGGTTAGGTCAATAATTATGAACTGACCAACATATAGAAACCGACCTTTCCTCCATTTTCCTTCATCAGTATGTATATATATATGCATATATAGATATAATTGTATATGTGTGTATATATGCATATATACATATACATAGACAACAAAATGAGATATTCCATCTAAAGGAATATACAGTTTGAAATACAAATAATTTAAATTAGTATTGCTAGTATTACAACACAGTACTTTAATTATTTAGCAGCACTCCATGTACAATTGAGTAACTATAATCAATACTATATGACTATTTATTAAAAACCGACTATATCACCATCCTTATAAATAACGTTCATCAACCACCACAAGCCCCATAAGGGTCAACCATGAAAGTAAGAAATAGTTTTATAGCTAAAAAATTATTTTCCATTAGGAGAATCATTTTCTATCACTATACTGTGAACACATAATCATTTTCATTATCCAAATTTTCTTATTAATTATTAGTTATCTATTTACCAACAATTTATATTTATTTTAATTTTTATATTTAATCTTTAATTGTATTATTAATTTTATTTACTTCATTCTTATTTTTATTTTTTATTATTATTTTTTATGTTCATTATTACTATTATCACTCTATGAATATTTTTATTTATTTTCATTTTATTTTCATTTTTCCGCTTTATAATTCTTTCCGAATAGTTTAATTATTATCACAATCCGTAGCAGAAACTAAAACTTAGCAACTGTCTTACCATTCAAGTACAAAATACCATCATATACTACTATTTCTGTATTATCAGATACAATAATTTAAAGCCTTTTTCTTTTCATTTTCAATTCATCTAGCTCCTCCCACT
Organism: Pseudophryne corroboree; assembly: GCF_028390025.1. NCBI lineage: Eukaryota > Metazoa > Chordata > Amphibia > Anura > Myobatrachidae > Pseudophryne > Pseudophryne corroboree. The sequence goes on along the minus strand of NW_026970218.1, from coordinate 188,035 downwards.
TTTTTATTTTATCCATTCATTATAATTAATTTATATTGTATTTCTTTACCATCCATATCCAATACCATATTATAGGAGCAAAACGGTGGTTTTCCTGTTATATACATTTCTTAATCACTATGTTATTACATATAGCCATTTAGTATCTATAATCACTTAGACTAGAATCAATTTGGTTATGTAACAACTCCATAGACATAATTGTATCCAGCACCACAGAGAAAAAAATGGACACTCCCATTATGATGTCACGAACTATGGGCATAAAAAGCCCTCAATTAAGATGGTGGACACGGACTCCCTGAGGAAGACCCAGACGGGTCGATACGCGTTGGAGAAAAAAGCATATCATCACATCATCACCCTAATAATAGACTATTCTCCTGCAAAAAACTACAAGACCGAGAAGAATATCCGGACGGAACATAACCGCACAGATCAGTGATCCCGTGAAGGTAGAACGGAGCCGCGCGGCTGAGAGGGAACAGACCTACAAGCAGAACACCGAGAGAACAGACCGGAGGAAGAAAGAACAGAACGGGATCAAGCGCAGGAGAAAAAGGTATCTGACCCCGCAGGAGGGAAGGTTCACGACGGACAGTCCCCTTGTGGGTCCCGAAGTCAGTGTTACCTTCCCCCCAGTGGCATGACCGCGTCCCCCCGTCAATAGCGGTCGGCAGACACCTGTGAGTGCAGGCGCCTCCGGCTGGCTATAACGGGGAGAACTAGCGGGGAGTCCGGGGTTTCTTTATACCTTTATCCCTGAATACCTTATCCCACTTATACCGACGTTGGGGTACCCCGCAGCATCACAGCAGTTATAAATTAAGAACTTGCCTCCACTGGGATTCACAATTAATATCACCACTGGGCTATACTTGGAAATTGAACATTCCCTTATTTTCCGGATAATCTACCTTATCTGTAGTATACCACATAACCAGCCACAACAAGGTGGAAAAGAGGTGGGACGCCACACTCTATTCACACCAGACATTTGGAACTTTACTATATATATTTTTTCAAATCTTTTTACTCCGTTTTTTCCAAAGTTTTTTCCAACAGTGTACAGGTGCAGGAAGATTTTTTCTGACCTGTTATCACATAAAGATTCTGACATATATTTTACCTGTAATAAAAGTTGTTTTTTTTGTTTTTGCATCTTCCTTCGTTTCAATTTATATATATATTTTCCTTTTTCACAAGAATAAATGTCAATTAATTTTACCAATACAGTACTGTGATTTCCCCTTTATTCAAATCACCCACTTATTTCATTTTATATGCATGCAGGCGCAGTTGGGTAATTTCCTTGACATATGCTAATCTTTGGAGGCATTTGGGTTTAGCCTCTCACTCGTACTGCTGCCACCCCCGTACTATCCATATAAGTGGAGCGTTGATCACATTTGCGAGAAACAGATTATTCAAACCCAGTATCAACAGCTCCTTATATGGGTATACTTGACCTAAGAAAAGATAGAGCCAATAGGGCAGACAAAATCTTTCACAATATCAACCATACCACCACTACACATGAGAGCATAAACAAGTTCTGCGACTTATTTCTAAAACTAGAAAGATTAGCTACCAAAGAATCCAAATTATGGTGGGACAACAAAACACTTAACTGGTACTTGTCACAGAAACTGATACCAAAGGGTCTTAGAATCAAAAAAATTCCAACACACAACAAAAACAATCCACAGTTTATAGAAAAATGGGATAATATATTACAAGAATGCTCCATGCAACTGATTCAATTAATTGTTAGTACACACGAAAACGAACTCAAAGATCTAGAGATAGAAATAGAGTCCATACAAGTAGCTCTAGAAGAACATAAGGAAGAAAAAGAATTTCAAGAACTAGAAACAATATCAAAAAACAGACTAAGACGAACAGAGGAGGACATAATAGCCACCAAAGAATCAAAAATCCTAAGAGACAAAATAGGAAAGAAGAAGCCTGACAAAAAATCCATAGGCAAACAAAAACACACATCCACACTACTGAAAACACCAACAAAGACAGACATATACAGACCAAAAAAACAGTCAGATACTACACCCGTATACAAAAGGCTAAATCTTACGTATCAACAATACATGACAAGATTACACTTAAAAAATCCCAGATTACCCGCAAATATTGCAAACAACAAAAGCAGAGAAGACACAGAATATCACTCCATTCTAGATAGCACTTCAGAGACAGACTTCTCTACATACAGTATTGAAGAAGAAATTAATTATGAACAACTAGCTAGATTATCACTTGAAAAGGGATTTCAAGTCTCAGCTCATCTAGAAGACATCTCTAACACTGAGAAAGAAACATTAGCCAACGAACCACTAATACAAGAAACATGTGCAGACCATTTTTTAGGAAAGAATGCAGGACTCAAGTCCTGCAACCAAAAAACAACAACACCAAACAAACGAAAACTAATAGAACTAGACGAGGATGTAGAGGTGGAAGAAATAGGGAGACACAAAAGATACAACAACCAGAAGTAGAAAGTAAAGGTATATTCAACCTGAGCAAAGTAACTTTAAGTAAGGAACATATTTCTGTACTGAATAAAGGCTTAAAATTTGCACCGACTAAACAGTTGAACAAATTCGAAACCTACCTTGATTTACACAAATTTACAAGGAAATTGACACTTGCCAAATACTACAGTAAAGGACCAATCACACTCAATGAACAAAAAGATGCAGATAGGACATACAAACATACAGATCTAAAACCAAATTCCACATTTTACCCACAACACATGAGAGGCTCACTCATCAATACATTTGAACATTTGGTAACCAGAGACATAGACAAAATGGAAACAAGACCGATGACACTCAATCTGACCAAAACTGAAAAAAATGCACTAAAGGACCTCAGCGACAACCAACAATTAGTGGTAAAACCAGCAGACAAAGGGGGGGGGGTCGTATTATTGGATAAGGAAGCATATATCAGCGAATCACTTAGAATTCTGAGTGACAAAGAAACATATGAGACACTCACGCAAGATCCTACTATTAAATACAAAAAAAACTTGGACAGGCTTCTAAAAGAAGGTATAGACAAAGGAATTCTGAACAAAAAGGAACATGACTACATACATAATGCCAACCCCATACTCCCAGTCTTTTATTACTTACCGAAAGTACATAAAGATAGGCACAATCCACCAGGACGACCGATTATATCGGGAATAGGCTCTCTCACATCGAACCTATCACAATACATAGACTCATACCTACAAACATATGTGAAAATACAAAAATCATACATTAAGGACACTACGGACATAATCAGAACACTGAAAGATGTAATCTGGTCAGACGACTATTGGATATGTACAAGTGATGTCACCTCTTTATACACAGTAATAAACCAAGAACAAGGATTATCAGCAACAAAACATTTTCTATCCTCAGACGAGAATTTGGATTCCAGACAAACAACATTCATCATAGAATGCATAAGATTCATTCTAGAACACAATTATTTCTGGTTTAACGACACACACTATAGACAGACTAAGGGTACAGCTATGGGGACCAGGTTTGCTCCGAGCTATGCTAATTTATTCATGAGCCACTGGGAGGACAACAACATCTGGTGTGAGCATGGTTTTGGAGCAAACCTGGTCCTATGGCGAAGATACATAGATGACGTGCTCTTTATCTGGCGAGGTACAGAAGAAAGACTACTAGAGTTTCTCACATACATTAATGCGAACAATAATAATTTAATTTTCACCACAGAACACAGCAAATCAACAGTGAACTTCTTAGACATAACAATATTCATAGAAAATTCTACCATTCATACCAAAACCTTTCAGAAAAGTGTGGATGTAAACAGCTACATTCTAAACAGCAGTGCACATCACCGAAACTGGCTCAAGAGCATCCCACTAGGACAATTTAAACGGATTAGGAGAAACTGTACAAAATTAGAAGACTTCAGAATCCAAGCAGAAGAGATGAAACACCATTTTATAGAGAAAGGGTATAAAAAAGATATTCTGGAGAAAGATTTAGAAGAAGCAAAAAAGATTGACAGAAACACCCTTCTAACTTACAGAAACAAGGAAAAAACAAATGAAATTTTTAAAACAGCATTCATCACACAATACAATACCAACAACAGACAGCTAGAAAAAATCTTGTATAAACACTGGCACATCTTACTAGAAGATGACATGTTAGCTGACAAACTACCAGCAAGACCTAAGGTCATATACAAGAGAGCACCAGACCTAAAATCTAGATTGTCACACAGCCATATGAGAAGAGTAGAAAAAACACAGACTACCATGTTAGGACAAAAACTAAACAAAGGTTTTTTTCACTGCGGTTCTTGCAACTACTGCAAAACACAGAGAGCCAGCACAAAAAAGGTCACCAACTTTACCTCCAATAAAACAGGAGAAGTCTTCGAAATACAGGAACACATCTCGTGTCACAGTAAAGGGGTCATTTACTTAGCCGAATGTCCATGCAAACTACAATATGTAGGAAGAACCATAAGACCCCTCAAAACGAGAATAGCTGAACATGTCAGAAACGTAAAACATGGTCTAGAGACACACAATTTGTCACAACATTTTAAAGACCTACACGAAAGCAACCCGACAGGCTTGAAAATAATAGGAATCAAGTTAGTTCCACCGAATTGGAGAGGAGGAGATTTTCTGAAGAAAATCAACAAAGAAGAACTAAGGTGGATGTACACATTGAAAACACTGAGACCGCAAGGCCTAAACCTAGATAATGAGGTTAGGTCAATAATTATGAACTGACCAACATATAGAAACCGACCTTTCCTCCATTTTCCTTCATCAGTATGTATATATATATGCATATATAGATATAATTGTATATGTGTGTATATATGCATATATACATATACATAGACAACAAAATGAGATATTCCATCTAAAGGAATATACAGTTTGAAATACAAATAATTTAAATTAGTATTGCTAGTATTACAACACAGTACTTTAATTATTTAGCAGCACTCCATGTACAATTGAGTAACTATAATCAATACTATATGACTATTTATTAAAAACCGACTATATCACCATCCTTATAAATAACGTTCATCAACCACCACAAGCCCCATAAGGGTCAACCATGAAAGTAAGAAATAGTTTTATAGCTAAAAAATTATTTTCCATTAGGAGAATCATTTTCTATCACTATACTGTGAACACATAATCATTTTCATTATCCAAATTTTCTTATTAATTATTAGTTATCTATTTACCAACAATTTATATTTATTTTAATTTTTATATTTAATCTTTAATTGTATTATTAATTTTATTTACTTCATTCTTATTTTTATTTTTTATTATTATTTTTTATGTTCATTATTACTATTATCACTCTATGAATATTTTTATTTATTTTCATTTTATTTTCATTTTTCCGCTTTATAATTCTTTCCGAATAGTTTAATTATTATCACAATCCGTAGCAGAAACTAAAACTTAGCAACTGTCTTACCATTCAAGTACAAAATACCATCATATACTACTATTTCTGTATTATCAGATACAATAATTTAAAGCCTTTTTCTTTTCATTTTCAATTCATCTAGCTCCTCCCACTTTTTTATTTTATCCATTCATTATAATTAATTTATATTGTATTTCTTTACCATCCATATCCAATACCATATTATAGGAGCAAAACGGTGGTTTTCCTGTTATATACATTTCTTAATCACTATGTTATTACATATAGCCATTTAGTATCTATAATCACTTAGACTAGAATCAATTTGGTTATGTAACAACTCCATAGACATAATTGTATCCAGCACCACAGAGAAAAAAATGGACACTCCCATTATGATGTCACGAACTATGGGCATAAAAAGCCCTCAATTAAGATGGTGGACACGGACTCCCTGAGGAAGACCCAGACGGGTCGATACGCGTTGGAGAAAAAAGCATATCATCACATCATCACCCTAATAATAGACTATTCTCCTGCAAAAAACTACAAGACCGAGAAGAATATCCGGACGGAACATAACCGCACAGATCAGTGATCCCGTGAAGGTAGAACGGAGCCGCGCGGCTGAGAGGGAACAGACCTACAAGCAGAACACCGAGAGAACAGACCGGAGGAAGAAAGAACAGAACGGGATCAAGCGCAGGAGAAAAAGGTATCTGACCCCGCAGGAGGGAAGGTTCACGACGGACAGTCCCCTTGTGGGTCCCGAAGTCAGTGTTACCTTCCCCCCAGTGGCATGACCGCGTCCCCCCGTCAATAGCGGTCGGCAGACACCTGTGAGTGCAGGCGCCTCCGGCTGGCTATAACGGGGAGAACTAGCGGGGAGTCCGGGGTTTCTTTATACCTTTATCCCTGAATACCTTATCCCACTTATACCGACGTTGGGGTACCCCGCAGCATCACAGCAGTTATAAATTAAGAACTTGCCTCCACTGGGATTCACAATTAATATCACCACTGGGCTATACTTGGAAATTGAACATTCCCTTATTTTCCGGATAATCTACCTTATCTGTAGTATACCACATAACCAGCCACAACAAGGTGGAAAAGAGGTGGGACGCCACACTCTATTCACACCAGACATTTGGAACTTTACTATATATATTTTTTCAAATCTTTTTACTCCGTTTTTTCCAAAGTTTTTTCCAACAGTGTACAGGTGCAGGAAGATTTTTTCTGACCTGTTATCACATAAAGATTCTGACATATATTTTACCTGTAATAAAAGTTGTTTTTTTTGTTTTTGCATCTTCCTTCGTTTCAATTTATATATATATTTTCCTTTTTCACAAGAATAAATGTCAATTAATTTTACCAATACAGTACTGTGATTTCCCCTTTATTCAAATCACCCACTTATTTCATTTTATATGCATGCAGGCGCAGTTGGGTAATTTCCTTGACATTACATGGATTATGATGTCATAATTTTGCATTGCATACTGCATATCATGGATTGTGATGTCATAATTTTGCATTGCATACTGCATATCATGGATTGTGATGTCATAATTTTGCATTGCATACTGCATTGCATGGACTGTGATGTCATAATTTTGCATTGCATACTGCATTGCTTGGATTGTGGTGTCATAATTTTGCATTGCATACTGCATTGCATTGATTGTGATGTCATAATTTTGCATTAGATGTTGCATTGCTTGGATTTTGATGTCATAATTTTGCATTGCATACTGCATTGTATGGATTGTGATGTCATAATTTTGCATTGCATACTGCATTGCATGGATTGTGATGTCATAATTTTGCATTAAATGATGCTTTGCATGGATTGTGATGTCATAATGTTGCATTGCATACTGCATTGCATGGATTGTGATGTCATAATTTTGCATTAAATGATGTTTTGCATGGATTGTGATGTCATAATTTTGCTTTGCATACTGCATTGCATGGATTGTGATGTCATAATTTTGCATTAAATAATGCTTTGCATGGATTATGATGTCATAATTTTGCATTGCATACTGCATTGCATGGATTGTGATGTCATAATTTTGCATTAAATGATGCTTTGCATGAATTATGATGTCATAATTTTGCATTGCATACTGCATTGCATGGATTGTGATGTCATAATTTTGCATTGCATGGATTGTGATTTCATAATTTTGCATTAAATGATGCTTTGCATGGATTATGATGTCATAATTTTGCATTGCATACTACATTGCATGGATTGTGATGTCATAATTTTGCATTAAATGATGCTTTGCATGGATTATGATGTCATAATTTTGCATTGCATACTGCATTGCATGGATTGTGATGTCATAATTTTGCATTACATGATGCTTTGCATGGATTATGATGTCATAATTTTGCATTGCATACTGCATTGCATGGATTGTGATGTCATAATGTTGCATTGCATACTGCATTGCATGGATTGTGATGTCATAAATTTGCATTAAATGTTGCATTGCATGGATTGTGATGTCATAGTTTTGCATTGCATACTGCATTGCATGGATTGTGATGTCATAATTTTGCATTGCATAATGCATTGCATGGATTGTGATGTCATAATTTTGCATTGCATACTGCATTGCATGGATTGTGATGTCATAATGGTGCATTAAAAGATGCTTTGCATGGATTTTGATGTCATAATTTTGCATTGCATACTGCATTGCATGGATTGTGATGTCATAATTTTGCATTGCATGGATTGTGATGTCATAATTTTGCATAGCATACTGCATTGCATGGATTGTGATGTCATAATTTTGCATTACATGATGCTTTGCATGGATTATGATGTCATAATTTTGCATTGCATACTGCATTTGCATGGATTGTGATGTCATAATTTTGCATTGCATACTGCATTGCATGGATTGTGATGTCATAATTTTGCATTGCATACTGCATTGCATGGATCGTGATGTCATAATTTTGCATTAAATGATGCTTTGCATGGATTGTGATATCATAATTTTGCATTGCATACTGCATTGCATGGATTGTGATGTCATAATTTTGCATTGCATACTGCATTGCATGGATTATGATGTCATAATTTTGCATTGCATACTGCATTGCATGGATTGTGATATCATAATTTTGCATTGCATACTGCATTGCTTGGATTGTGGTGTCATAATTTTGCATTGCATACTGCATTGCATGGACTGTGATGTCATAATTTTGCATTAAATGATGCTTTGCATGGATTGTGATGTCATAATTTTGCATTGCATACTGCATTGCATGGATTATGATGTCATAATTTTGCATTGCATACTGCATTGCTTGGATTGTGATGTCATAATTTTGCATTGTATACTGCATTGCATGGATTGTGATATCATAATTTTGCATTGCATACTGCATTGCATGGATTGTGATGTCATAATTTTGCATTGCATACTGCATTGCATGGATCGTGATGTCATAATTTTGCATTAAATGATGCTTTGCATGGATTGTGATGTCATAATTTTGCTTTGTATACTGCATTGCATGGATTGTGATGTCATAATTTTGCATTAAATGATGCTTTGCATGGATTATGATGTCATAATTTTGCATTGCATACTGCATTGCATGGATTGTGATGTCATAATTTTGCATTGCATACTGCATTGCATGGATTGTGATATCATAATTTTGCATTGCATACTGCATTGCTTGGATTGTGATGTCATAATTTTGCATTGCATACTGCATTGCATGGATTGTGATATCATAATTTTGCATTGCATACTGCATTGCATGGATTGTGATGTCATAATTTTGCATTGCATACTGCATTGCATGGATCGCGATGTCATAATTTTGCATTAAATGATGCTTTGCATGGATTGTGATGTCATAATTTTGCTTTGCATACTGCATTGCATGGATTGTGATGTCATAATTTTGCATTAAATGATGCTTTGCATGGATTATGATGTCATAATTTTGCATTGCATACTGCATTGCATGGATTGTGATGTCATAATTTTGCATTGCATACTGCATTGCATGGATTGTGATGTCATAATTTTGCATTGCATACTGCATTGCATGGATTGTGATGTCATAATTTTGCATTAAATGATGCTTTGCATGGATTATGATGTCATGATTTTGCATTGCATACTGCATTGCATGGATTGTGATGTCATAATGTTGCATTGCATACTGCATTGCATGGATTGTGATGTCATAATTTTGCATTAAATGATGCTTTGCATGGATTATGATGTCATAATTTTGCATTAAATGATGCTTTGCATGGATTGTGATGTCATATTTTTGCATAAAATGATGCTTTGCATGGATTGTGATGTCATAATTTTGCATTGCATACTGCATTTCATGGATCGTGATGTCATAATTTTGCATTAAATGATGCTTTGCATAGATTGTGATGTCATAATTTTGCATTGCATACTGCATTGCATGGATTGTGATGTCATAATTTTGCATTGCATACTGCATTGCATGGATTGTGATGTCATATTTTGCATTAAATGTTGCATTACTTGGATTGTGAAGTCATAATGTTGCATTAAATGATGTTTTGCATGGATTGTGATGTCATATTTTTGCATTAAATGATGCTTTGCATGGATTGTGATGTCATAATTTTGCTTTGCATACTGCATTGCATCGATTGTGATGTCATAATTTTGCATTAAATTATGCTTTGCATGGATTATGATGTCATAATTTTGCATTGCATACTGCATTGCATGGATTGTGATGTCATAATTTTGCATTGCATAGTGCATTGCATGGATTGTGATGTCATAATTTTGCATTGCATACTGCATTGCATGGATTGTGATGTCATAATTTTGCATTAAATGATGCTTTGCATGGATTATGATGTCATAATTTTGCATTGCATACTGCATTGCATGGATTGTGATGTCATAATTTTGCATTAAAATATGCTTTGCATAGATTGTGATGTCATAATTTTGCATTGCATACTGCATTGCATGGATTGTGATGTCATAATTTTGCATTGCATACTGCATTGCATGGATTGTGATGTCATATTTTGCATTAAATGTTGCATTGCTTGGATTGTGAAGTCATAATTTTGCATTAAATGATGTTTTGCATGGATTGTGATGTCATATTTTTGCATTAAATGATGCTTTGCATGGATTGTGATGTCATATTTTGCATTAAATGTTGCATTGCTTGGATTGTGATGTCATAATTTTGCATTAAATGATGCTTTGCATGGATTGTGATGTCATATTTTTGCATTAAATGATGCTTTGCATGGATTGTGATGTCATAATTTTGCATTGCATACTGCATTTCATGGATCGTGATGTCATAATTTTGCATTAAATGATGCTTTGCATAGATTGTGATGTCATAATTTTGCATTGCATACTGCATTGCATGGATTGTGATGTCATAATTTTGCATTGCATACTGCATTGAATGGATTGTGATGTCATATTTTGCATTAAATGTTGCATTGCTTGGATTGTGAAGTCATAATTTTGCATTAAATGATGTTTTGCATGGATTGTGATGTCATATTTTTGCATTAAATTATGCTTTGCATGGGTTGTGATGTCATAATTTTGCATTGCATACTGCATTTCATGGATCGTGATGTCATAATTTTGCATTAAATGATGATTTGCATGGATTGTGATGTCATAATTTTGCTTTGCATGGATTGTGATGTCATAATTTTGCATTAAATGATGCTTTGCATGGATTATGATGTCATAATTTTGCATTGCATACTGCATATCATAAATTGTGATGTCATAATTTTGCATTGCATACTGCATATCATGGATTGTGATGTCATAATTTTGCATTGCATACTGCATTGCATGGACTGTGATGTCATAATTTTGCATTAAATGATGCTTTGCATGGATTATGATGTCATAATTTTGCATTGCATACTGCATTGCATGGATTGTGATATCATAATTTTGCATTGCATACTGCATTGCTTGGATTGTGGTGTCATAATTTTGCATTGCATACTGCATTGCATGGACTGTGATGTCATAATTTTGCATTAAATGATGCTTTGCATGGATTATGATGTCATAATTTTGCATTGCATACTGCATTGCATGGATTGTGATATCATAATTTTGCATTGCATACTGCATTGCTTGGATTGTGGTTTCATAATTTTGCATTGCATACTGCATTGCATGGATTGTGATGTCATAATTTTGCATTAAATGATGCTTTGCATGGATTATGATGTCATAATTTTGCATTGCATACTGCATTTCATGGATCGTGATGTCATAATTTTGCATTAAATGATGCTTTGCATAGATTGTGATGTCATAATTTTGCATTGCATACTGCATTGCATGGATTGTGATGTCATAATTTTGCATTGCATACTGCATTGCATGGATTGTGATGTCATATTTTGCATTAAATGTTGCATTGCTTGGATTGTGAAGTCATAATTTTGCATTAAATGATGTTTTGCATGGATTGTGATGTCATATTTTTGCATTAAATGATGCTTTGCATGGATTGTGATGTCATAATTTTGCATTGCATACTGCATTTCATGGATCGTGATGTCATAATTTTGCATTGAATTATGCTTTGCATGGATTGTGATGTCATAATTTTGCATTGCATACTGCATTTCATGGATCGTGATGTCATAATTTTGCATTAAATGATGCTTTGCATGGATTGTGATGTCATAATTTTGCATTGCATACTGCATTACATGGATTATGATGTCATAATTTTGCATTGCATACTGCATATCATGGATTGTGATGTCATAATTTTGCATTGCATACTGCATATCATGGATTGTGATGTCATAATTTTGCATTGCATACTGCATTGCATGGACTGTGATGTCATAGTTTTGCATTAAATGATGCTTTGCATGGATTATGATGTCATAATTTTGCATTGCATACTGCATTGCATGGATTGTGATATCATAATTTTGCATTGCATACTGCATTGCTTGGATTGTGGTGTCATAATTTTGCATTGCATACTGCATTGCATGGATTGTGATGTCATAATTTTGCATTAGATGTTGCATTGCTTGGATTTTGATGTCATAATTTTGCATTGCATACTGCATTGTATGGATTGTGATGTCATAATTTTGCATTGCATACTGCATTGCATGGATTGTGATGTCATAATTTTGCATTAAATGATGCTTTGCATGGATTGTGATGTCATAATGTTGCATTGCATACTGCATTGCATGGATTGTGATGTCATAATTTTGCATTAAATGATGTTTTGCATGGATTGTGATGTCATAATTTTGCTTTGCATACTGCATTGCATGGATTGTGATGTCATAATTTTGCATTAAATAATGCTTTGCATGGATTATGATGTCATAATTTTGCATTGCATACTGCATTGCATGGATTGTGATGTCATAATTTTGCATTAAATGATGCTTTGCATGAATTATGATGTCATAATTTTGCATTGCATACTGCATTGCATGGATTGTGATGTCATAATTTTGCATTGCATGGATTGTGATTTCATAATTTTGCATTAAATGATGCTTTGCATGGATTATGATGTCATAATTTTGCATTGCATACTGCATTGCATGGAATGTGATGTCATAATTTTGCATTAAATGATGCTTTGCATGGATTATGATGTCATAATTTTGCATTGCATACTGCATTGCATGGATTGTGATGTCATAATTTTGCATTACATGATGCTTTGCATGGATTATGATGTCATAATTTTGCATTGCATACTGCATTGCATGGATTGTGATGTCATAATGTTGCATTGCATACTGCATTTCATGGATCGTGATGTCATAATTTTGCATTAAATGATGCTTTGCATAGATTGTGATGTCATAATTTTGCATTGCATACTGCATTGCATGGATTGTGATGTCATAATTTTGCATTGCATACTGCATTGCATGGATTGTGATGTCATATTTTGCATTAAATGTTGCATTACTTGGATTGTGAAGTCATAATGTTGCATTAAATGATGTTTTGCATGGATTGTGATGTCATATTTTTGCATTAAATGATGCTTTGCATGGATTGTGATGTCATAATTTTGCTTTGCATACTGCATTGCATCGATTGTGATGTCATAATTTTGCATTAAATTATGCTTTGCATGGATTATGATGTCATAATTTTGCATTGCATACTGCATTGCATGGATTGTGATGTCATAATTTTGCATTGCATACTGCATTGCATGGATTGTGATGTCATAATTTTGCATTAAATGATGCTTTGCATGGATTATGATGTCATAATTTTGCATTGCATACTGCATTGCATGGATTGTGATGTCATAAGTTTGCATTAAATGATGCTTTGCATGGATTATGATGTCATAATTTTGCATTGCATACTGCATTGCATGGATTGTGATGTCATAATTTTGCATTGCATACTGCATTGCATGGATTGTGATATCATAATTTTGCATTGCATACTGCATTGCTTGGATTGTGATGTCATAATTTTGCATTGCATACTGCATTGCATGGATTGTGATATTATAATTTTGCATTGCATACTGCATTGCATGGATTGTGATGTCATAATTTTGCATTGCATACTGCATTGCATGGATCGCGATGTCATAATTTTGCATTAAATGATGCTTTGCATGGATTGTGATGTCATAATTTTGCTTTGCATACTGCATTGCATGGATTGTGATGTCATAATTTTGCATTAAATGATGCTTTGCATGGATTATGATGTCATAATTTTGCATTGCATACTGCATTGCATGGATTGTGATGTCATAATTTTGCATTGCATACTGCATTGCATGGATTGTGATGTCATAATTTTGCATTGCATACTGCATTGCATGGATTGTGATGTCATAATTTTGCATTAAATGATGCTTTGCATGGATTATGATGTCATGATTTTGCATTGCATACTGCATTGCATGGATTGTGATGTCATAATGTTGCATTGCATACTGCATTGCATGGATTGTGATGTCATAATTTTGCATTAAATGATGCTTTGCATGGATTATGATGTCATAATTTTGCATTAAATGATGCTTTGCATGGATTGTGATGTCATATTTTTGCATAAAATGATGCTTTGCATGGATTGTGATTTCATAATTTTGCATTGCATACTGCATTTCATGGATCGTGATGTCATAATTTTGCATTAAATGATGCTTTGCATAGATTGTGATGTCATAATTTTGCATTGCATACTGCATTGCATGGATTGTGATGTCATATTTTGCATTAAATGTTGCATTACTTGGATTGTGAAGTCATAATGTTGCATTAAATGATGTTTTGCATGGATTGTGATGTCATATTTTTGCATTAAATGATGCTTTGCATGGATTGTGATGTCATAATTTTGCTTTGCATACTGCATTGCATCGATTGTGATGTCATAATTTTGCATTAAATTATGCTTTGCATGGATTATGATGTCATAATTTTGCATTGCATACTGCATTGCATGGATTGTGATGTCATAATTTTGCATTGCATACTGCATTGCATGGATTGTGATGTCATAATTTTGCATTGCATACTGCATTGCATGGATTGTGATGTCATAATTTGCATTAAATGTTGCATTGCTTGGATTGTGAAGTCATAATTTTGCATTAAATGATGTTTTGCATGGATTGTGATGTCATATTTTTGCATTAAATGATGCTTTGCATGGATCGTGATGTCATATTTTGCATTAAATGTTGGATTGCTTGGATTGTGATGTCATAATTTTGCATTAAATGATGCTTTGCATGGATTGTGATGTCATATTTTTGCATTAAATGATGCTTTGCATGGATTGTGATGTCATAATTTTGCATTGCATACTGCATTTCATG
This sequence comes from Pseudophryne corroboree, assembly GCF_028390025.1. NCBI lineage: Eukaryota > Metazoa > Chordata > Amphibia > Anura > Myobatrachidae > Pseudophryne > Pseudophryne corroboree. Next base: position 172,649 of record NW_026970218.1, on the reverse strand, counting down.
GATCGTGATGTCATAATTTTGCATTAAATGATGCTTTGCATAGATTGTGATGTCATAATTTTGCATTGCATACTGCATTGCATGGATTGTGATGTCATAATTTTGCATTGCATACTGCATTGCATGGATTGTGATGTCATATTTTGCATTAAATGTTGCATTGCTTGGATTGTGAAGTCATAATTTTGCATTAAATGATGTTTTGCATGGATTGTGATGTCATATTTTTGCATTAAATGATGCTTTGCATGGGTTGTGATGTCATAATTTTGCATTGCATACTGCATTTCATGGATCGTGATGTCATAATTTTGCATTAAATGATGCTTTGCATGGATTGTGATGTCATCATTTTGCTTTGCATGGATTGTGATGTCATAATTTTGCATTAAATGATGCTTTGCATGGATTATGATGTCATAATTTTGCATTGCATACTGCATTGCATGGATTGTGATGTCATAATTTTGCATTAAAATATGCTTTGCATAGATTGTGATGTCATAATTTTGCATTGCATACTGCATTGCATGGATTGTGATGTCATAATTTTGCATTGCATACTGCATTGCATGGATTGTGATGTCATATTTTGCATTAAATGTTGCATTGCTTGGATTGTGAAGTCATAATTTTGCATTAAATGATGTTTTGCATGGATTGTGATGTCATATTTTTGCATTAAATGATGCTTTGCATGGATTGTGATGTCATATTTTGCATTAAATGTTGGATTGCTTGGATTGTGATGTCATAATTTTGCATTAAATGATGCTTTGCATGGATTGTGATGTCATATTTTTGCATTAAATGATGCTTTGCATGGATTGTGATGTCATAATTTTGCATTGCATACTGCATTTCATGGATCGTGATGTCATAATTTTGCATTAAATGATGCTTTGCATAGATTGTGATGTCATAATTTTGCATTGCATACTGCATTGCATGGATTGTGCTGTCATAATTTTGCATTGCATACTGCATTGCATGGATTGTGATGTCATATTTTGCATTAAATGTTGCATTGCTTGGATTGTGAAGTCATAATTTTGCATTAAATGATGTTTTGCATGGATTGTGATGTCATATTTTTGCATTAAATGATGCTTTGCATGGGTTGTGATGTCATAATTTTGCATTGCATACTGCATTTCATGGATCGTGATGTCATAATTTTGCATTAAATGATGCTTTGCATGGATTGTGATGTCATCATTTTGCTTTGCATGGATTGAGATGTCATTATTTTGCATTAAATGATGCTTTGCATGGATTATGATGTCATAATTTTGCATTGCATACTGCATATCATAAATTGTGATGTCATAATTTTGCATTGCATACTGCATATCATGGATTGTGATGTCATAATTTTGCATTGCATACTGCATTGCATGGACTGTGATGTCATAATTTTGCATTAAATGATGCTTTGCATGGATTATGATGTCATAATTTTGCATTGCATACTGCATTGCATGGATTGTGATATCATAATTTTGCATTGCATACTGCATTGCTTGGATTGTGGTGTCATAATTTTGCATTGCATGGACTGTGATGTCATAATTTTGCATTAAATGATGCTTGCATGGATTATGATGTCATAATTTTGCATTGCATACTGCATTGCATGGATTGTGATATCATAATTTTGCATTGCATACTGCATTGCTTGGATTGTGGTTTCATAATTTTGCATTGCATACTGCATTGCATGGATTGTGATGTCATAATTTTGCATAAAATGATGCTTTGCATGGATTATGATGTCATAATTTTGCATTGCATACTGCATTTCATGGATCGTGATGTCATAATTTTGCATTAAATGATGCTTTGCATAGATTGTGATGTCATAATTTTGCATAGCATACTGCATTGCATGGATTGTGATGTCATAATTTTGCATTGCATACTGCATTGCATGGATTGTGATGTCATATTTTGCATTAAATGTTGCATTGCTTGGATTGTGAAGTCATAATTTTGCATTAAATGATGTTTTGCATGGATTGTGATGTCATATTTTTGCATTAAATGATGCTTTGCATGGATTGTGATGTCATAATTTTGCATTGCATACTGCATTTCATGGATCGTGATGTCATAATTTTGCATTGAATTATGCTTTGCATGGATTGTGATGTCATAATTTTGCATTGCATACTGCATTTCATGGATCGTGATGTCATAATTTTGCATTAAATGATGCTTTGCATGGATTGTGATGTCATAATTTTGCATTGCATACTGCATTACATGGATTATGATGTCATAATTTTGCATTGCATACTGCATTTCATGGATCGTGATGTCATAATTTTGCATTAAATGATGCTTTGCATGGATTATGATGTCATAATTTTGCATTAAATGATGCTTTGCATGGATTGTGATGTCATATTTTTGCATAAAATGATGCTTTGCATGGATTGTGATTTCATAATTTTGCATTGCATACTGCATTTCATGGATCGTGATGTCATAATTTTGCATTAAATGATGCTTTGCATAGATTGTGATGTCATAATTTTGCATTGCATACTGCATTGCATGGATTGTGATGTCATAATTTTGCATTGCATACTGCATTGCATGGATTGTGATGTCATATTTTGCATTAAATGTTGCATTACTTGGATTGTGAAGTCATAATGTTGCATTAAATGATGTTTTGCATGGATTGTGATGTCATATTTTTGCATTAAATGATGCTTTGCATGGATTGTGATGTCATAATTTTGCTTTGCATACTGCATTGCATCGATTGTGATGTCATAATTTTGCATTACATTATGCTTTGCATGGATTATGATGTCATAATTTTGCATTGCATACTGCATTGCATGGATTGTGATGTCATAATTTTGCATTGCATACTGCATTGCATGGATTGTGATGTCATAATTTTGCATTGCATACTGCATTGCATGGATTGTGATGTCATAATTTTGCATTAAATGATGCTTTGCATGGATTATGATGTCATAATTTTGCATTGCATACTGCATTGCATGGATTGTGATGTCATAATTTTGCATTAAAATATGCTTTGCATAGATTGTGATGTCATAATTTTGCATTGCATACTGCATTGCATGGATTGTGATGTCATCATTTTGCATTGCATACTGCATTGCATGGATTGTGATGTCATATTTTGCATTAAATGTTGCATTGCTTGGATTGTGAAGTCATAATTTTGCATTAAATGATGTTTTGCATGGATTGTGATGTCATATTTTTGCATTAAATAATGCTTTGCATGGATTGTGATGTCATATTTTGCATTAAATGTTGGATTGCTTGGATTGTGATGTCATAATTTTGCATTAAATGATGCTTTGCATGGATTGTGATGTCATATTTTTGCATTAAATGATGATTTGCATGGATTGTGATGTAATAATTTTGCATTGCATACTGCATTTCATGGATCGTGATGTCATAATTTTGCATTAAATGATGCTTTGCATAGATTGTGATGTCATAATTTTGCATTGCATACTGCATTGCATGGATTGTGATGTCATAATTTTGCATTGCATACTGCATTGCATGGATTGTGATGTCATATTTTGCATTAAATGTTGCATTGCTTGGATTGTGAAGTCATAATTTTGCATTAAATGATGTTTTGAATGGATTGTGATGTCATATTTTTGCATTAAATGATGCTTTGCATGGGTTGTGATGTCATAATTTTGCATTGCATACTGCATTTCATGGATCGTGATGTCATAATTTTGCATTAAATGATGCTTTGCATGGATTGTGATGTCATCATTTTGCTTTGCATGGATTGTGATGTCATAATTTTGCATTAAATGATGCTTTGCATGGATTATGATGTCATAATTTTGCATTGCATACTGCATATCATAAATTGTGATGTCATAATTTTGCATTGCATACTGCATATCATGGATTGTGATGTCATAATTTTGCATTGCATACTGCATTGCATGGACTGTGATGTCATAATTTTGCATTAAATGATGCTTTGCATGGATTATGATGTCATAATTTTGCATTGCATACTGCATTGCATGGATTGTGATATCATAATTTTGCATTGCATACTGCATTGCTTGGATTGTGGTGTCATAATTTTGCATTGCATGGACTGTGATGTCATAATTTTGCATTAAATGATGCTTGCATGGATTATGATGTCATAATTTTGCATTGCATACTGCATTGCATGGATTGTGATATCATAATTTTGCATTGCATACTGCATTGCTTGGATTGTGGTTTCATAATTTTGCATTGCATACTGCATTGCATGGATTGTGATGTCATAATTTTGCATAAAATGATGCTTTGCATGGATTATGATGTCATAATTTTGCATTGCATACTGCATTTCATGGATCGTGATGTCATAATTTTGCATTAAATGATGCTTTGCATAGATTGTGATGTCATAATTTTGCATAGCATACTGCATTGCATGGATTGTGATGTCATAATTTTGCATTGCATACTGCATTGCATGGATTGTGATGTCATATTTTGCATTAAATGTTGCATTGCTTGGATTGTGAAGTCATAATTTTGCATTAAATGATGTTTTGCATGGATTGTGATGTCATATTTTTGCATTAAATGATGCTTTGCATGGATTGTGATGTCATAATTTTGCATTGCATACTGCATTTCATGGATCGTGATGTCATAATTTTGCATTGAATTATGCTTTGCATGGATTGTGATGTCATAATTTTGCATTGCATACTGCATTTCATGGATCGTGATGTCATAATTTTGCATTAAATGATGCTTTGCATGGATTGTGATGTCATAATTTTGCATTGCATACTGCATTACATGGATTATGATGTCATAATTTTGCATTGCATACTGCATATCATGGATTGTGATGTCATAATTTTGCATTGCATACTGCATATCATGGATTGTGATGTCATAATTTTGCATTGCATACTGCATTGCATGGACTGTGATGTCATAATTTTGCATTGCATACTGCATTGCTTGGATTGTGGTGTCATAATTTTGCATTGCATACTGCATTGCATGGATTGTGATGTCATAATTTTGCATTAGATGTTGCATTGCTTGGATTTTGATGTCATAATTTTGCATTGCATACTGCATTGTATGGATTGTGATGTCATAATTTTGCATTGCATACTGCATTGCATGGATTGTGATGTCATAATTTTGCATTAAATGATGCTTTGCATGGATTGTGATGTCATAATGTTGCATTGCATACTGCATTGCATGGATTGTGATGTCATAATTTTGCATTAAATGATGTTTTGCATGGATTGTGATGTCATAATTTTGCTTTGCATACTGCATTGCATGGATTGTGATGTCATAATTTTGCATTAAATAATGCTTTGCATGGATTATGATGTCATAATTTTGCATTGCATACTGCATTGCATGGATTGTGATGTCATAATTTTGCATTAAATGATGCTTTGCATGAATTATGATGTCATAATTTTGCATTGCATACTGCATTGCATGGATTGTGATGTCATAATTTTGCATTGCATGGATTGTGATTTCATAATTTTGCATTAAATGATGCTTTGCATGGATTATGATGTCATAATTTTGCATTGCATACTGCATTGCATGGATTGTGATGTCATAATTTTGCATTAAATGATGCTTTGCATGGATTATGATGTCATAATTTTGCATTGCATACTGCATTGCATGGATTGTGATGTCATAATTTTGCATTACATGATGCTTTGCATGGATTATGATGTCATAATTTTGCATTGCATACTGCATTGCATGGATTGTGATGTCATAATGTTGCATTGCATACTGCATTGCATGGATTGTGATGTCATAAATTTGCATTAAATGTTGCATTGCATGGATTGTGATGTCATAGTTTTGCATTGCATACTGCATTGCATGGATTGTGATGTCATAATTTTGCATTGCATAATGCATTGCATGGATTGTGATGTCATAATTTTGCATTGCATACTGCATTGCATGGATTGTGATGTCATAATGTTGCATTAAAAGATGCTTTGCATGGATTTTGATGTCATAATTTTGCATTGCATACTGCATTGCATGGATTGTGATGTCATAATTTTGCATTGCATGGATTGTGATGTCATAATTTTGCATAGCATACTGCATTGCATGGATTGTGATGTCATATTTTGCATTAAATGTTGCATTGCTTGGATTGTGAAGTCATAATTTTGCATTAAATGATGTTTTGCATGGATTGTGATGTCATATTTTTGCATTAAATGATGCTTTGCATGGATTGTGATGTCATATTTTGCATTAAATGTTGGATTGCTTGGATTGTGATGTCATAATTTTGCATTAAATGATGCTTTGCATGGATTGTGATGTCATATTTTTGCATTAAATGATGCTTTGCATGGATTGTGATGTCATAATTTTGCATTGCATACTGCATTTCATGGATCGTGATGTCATAATTTTGCATTAAATGATGCTTTGCATAGATTGTGATGTCATAATTTTGCATTGCATACTGCATTGCATGGATTGTGATGTCATAATTTTGCATTGCATACTGCATTGCATGGATTGTGATGTCATATTTTGCATTAAATGTTGCATTGCTTGGATTGTGAAGTCATAATTTTGCATTAAATGATGTTTTGCATGGATTGTGATGTCATATTTTTGCATTAAATGATGCTTTGCATGGGTTGTGATGTCATAATTTTGCATTGCATACTGCATTTCATGGATCGTGATGTCATAATTTTGCATTAAATGATGCTTTGCATGGATTGTGATGTCATCATTTTGCTTTGCATGGATTGAGATGTCATTATTTTGCATTAAATGATGCTTTGCATGGATTATGATGTCATAATTTTGCATTGCATACTGCATATCATAAATTGTGATGTCATAATTTTGCATTGCATACTGCATATCATGGATTGTGATGTCATAATTTTGCATTGCATACTGCATTGCATGGACTGTGATGTCATAATTTTGCATTAAATGATGCTTTGCATGGATTATGATGTCATAATTTTGCATTGCATACTGCATTGCATGGATTGTGATATCATAATTTTGCATTGCATACTGCATTGCTTGGATTGTGGTGTCATAATTTTGCATTGCATGGACTGTGATGTCATAATTTTGCATTAAATGATGCTTGCATGGATTATGATGTCATAATTTTGCATTGCATACTGCATTGCATGGATTGTGATATCATAATTTTGCATTGCATACTGCATTGCTTGGATTGTGGTTTCATAATTTTGCATTGCATACTGCATTGCATGGATTGTGATGTCATAATTTTGCATAAAATGATGCTTTGCATGGATTATGATGTCATAATTTTGCATTGCATACTGCATTTCATGGATCGTGATGTCATAATTATGCATTAAATGATGCTTTGCATAGATTGTGATGTCATAATTTTGCATAGCATACTGCATTGCATGGATTGTGATGTCATAATTTTGCATTGCATACTGCATTGCATGGATTGTGATGTCATATTTTGCATTAAATGTTGCATTGCTTGGATTGTGAAGTCATAATTTTGCATTAAATGATGTTTTGCATGGATTGTGATGTCATATTTTTGCATTAAATGATGCTTTGCATGGATTGTGATGTCATAATTTTGCATTGCATACTGCATTTCATGGATCGTGATGTCATAATTTTGCATTGAATTATGCTTTGCATGGATTGTGATGTCATAATTTTGCATTGCATACTGCATTTCATGGATCGTGATGTCATAATTTTGCATTAAATGATGCTTTGCATGGATTGTGATGTCATAATTTTGCATTGCATACTGCATTACATGGATTATGATGTCATAATTTTGCATTGCATACTGCATTGCATGGATTGTGATGTCATAATTTTGCATTAAATGATGCTTTGCATGGATTATGATGTCATAATTTTGCATTAAATGATGCTTTGCATGGATTGTGATGTCATATTTTTGCATAAAATGATGCTTTGCATGGATTGTGATTTCATAATTTTGCATTGCATACTGCATTTCATGGATCGTGATGTCATAATTTTGCATTAAATGATGCTTTGCATAGATTGTGATGTCATAATTTTGCATTGCATACTGCATTGCATGGATTGTGATGTCATAATTTTGCATTGCATACTGCATTGCATGGATTGTGATGTCATATTTTGCATTAAATGTTGCATTACTTGGATTGTGAAGTCATAATGTTGCATTAAATGATGTTTTGCATGGATTGTGATGTCATATTTTTGCATTAAATGATGCTTTGCATGGATTGTGATGTCATAATTTTGCTTTGCATACTGCATTGCATCGATTGTGATGTCATAATTTTGCATTAAATTATGCTTTGCATGGATTATGATGTCATAATTTTGCATTGCATACTGCATTGCATGGATTGTGATGTCATAATTTTGCATTGCATACTGCATTGCATGGATTGTGATGTCATAATTTTGCATTGCATACTGCATTGCATGGATTGTGATGTCATAATTTTGCATTAAATGATGCTTTGCATGGATTATGATGTCATAATTTTGCATTGCATACTGCATTGCATGGATTGTGATGTCATAATTTTGCATTAAAATATGCTTTGCATAGATTGTGATGTCATAATTTTGCATTGCATACTGCATTGCATGGATTGTGATGTCATAATTTTGCATTGCATACTGCATTGCATGGATTGTGATGTCATATTTTGCATTAAATGTTGCATTGCTTGGATTGTGAAGTCATAATTTTGCATTAAATGATGTTTTGCATGGATTGTGATGTCATATTTTTGCATTAAATGATGCTTTGCATGGATTGTGATGTCATATTTTGCATTAAATGTTGGATTGCTTGGATTGTGATGTCATAATTTTGCATTAAATGATGCTTTGCATGGATTGTGATGTCATATTTTTGCATTAAATGATGATTTGCATGGATTGTGATGTCATAATTTTGCATTGCATACTGCATTTCATGGATCGTGATGTCATAATTTTGCATTAAATGATGCTTTGCATAGATTGTGATGTCATAATTTTGCATTGCATACTGCATTGCATGGATTGTGATGTCATAATTTTGCATTGCATACTGCATTGCATGGATTGTGATGTCATATTTTGCATTAAATGTTGCATTACTTGGATTGTGAAGTCATAATTTTGCATTAAATGATGTTTTGAATGGATTGTGATGTCATATTTTTGCATTAAATGATGCTTTGCATGGGTTGTGATGTCATAATTTTGCATTGCATACTGCATTTCATGGATCGTGATGTCATAATTTTGCATTAAATGATGCTTTGCATGGATTGTGATGTCATCATTTTGCTTTGCATGGATTGTGATGTCATAATTTTGCATTAAATGATGCTTTGCATGGATTATGATGTCATAATTTTGCATTGCATACTGCATATCATAAATTGTGATGTCATAATTTTGCATTGCATACTGCATATCATGGATTGTGATGTCATAATTTTGCATTGCATACTGCATTGCATGGACTGTGATGTCATAATTTTGCATTAAATGATGCTTTGCATGGATTATGATGTCATAATTTTGCATTGCATACTGCATTGCATGGATTGTGATATCATAATTTTGCATTGCATACTGCATTGCTTGGATTGTGGTGTCATAATTTTGCATTGCATGGACTGTAATGTCATAATTTTGCATTAAATGATGCTTGCATGGATTATGATGTCATAATTTTGCATTGCATACTGCATTGCATGGATTGTGATATCATAATTTTGCATTGCATACTGCATTGCTTGGATTGTGGTTTCATAATTTTGCATTGCATACTGCATTGCATGGATTGTGATGTCATAATTTTGCATAAAATGATGCTTTGCATGGATTATGATGTCATAATTTTGCATTGCATACTGCATTTCATGGATCGTGATGTCATAATTTTGCATTAAATGATGCTTTGCATAGATTGTGATGTCATAATTTTGCATAGCATACTGCATTGCATGGATTGTGATGTCATAATTTTGCATTGCATACTGCATTGCATGGATTGTGATGTCATATTTTGCATTAAATGTTGCATTGCTTGGATTGTGAAGTCATAATTTTGCATTAAATGATGTTTTGCATGGATTGTGATGTCATATTTTTGCATTAAATGATGCTTTGCATGGATTGTGATGTCATAATTTTGCATTGCATACTGCATTTCATGGATCGTGATGTCATAATTTTGCATTGAATTATGCTTTGCATGGATTGTGATGTCATAATTTTGCATTGCATACTGCATTTCATGGATCGTGATGTCATAATTTTGCATTAAATGATGCTTTGCATGGATTGTGATGTCATAATTTTGCATTGCATACTGCATTACATGGATTATGATGTCATAATTTTGCATTGCATACTGCATATCATGGATTGTGATGTCATAATTTTGCATTGCATACTGCATATCATGGATTGTGATGTCATAATTTTGCATTGCATACTGCATTGCATGGACTGTGATGTCATAATTTTGCATTGCATACTGCATTGCTTGGATTGTGGTGTCATAATTTTGCATTGCATACTGCATTGCATGGATTGTGATGTCATAATTTTGCATTAGATGTTGCATTGCATGGATTGTGATGTCATAATTTTGCATTAAATGATGCTTTGCATGGATTGTGATGTCATAATGTTGCATTGCATACTGCATTGCATGGATTGTGATGTCATAATTTTGCATTAAATGATGTTTTGCATGGATTGTGATGTCATAATTTTGCTTTGCATACTGCATTGCATGGATTGTGATGTCATAATTTTGCATTAAATAATGCTTTGCATGGATTATGATGTCATAATTTTGCATTGCATACTGCATTGCATGGATTGTGATGTCATAATTTTGCATTAAATGATGCTTTGCATGAATTATGATGTCATAATTTTGCATTGCATACTGCATTGCATGGATTGTGATGTCATAATTTTGCATTGCATGGATTGTGATTTCCAAATTTTGCATTAAATGATGCTTTGCATGGATTATGATGTCATAATTTTGCATTGCATACTGCATTGCATGGATTGTGATGTCATAATTTTGCATTAAATGATGCTTTGCATGGATTATGATGTCATAATTTTGCATTGCATACTGCATTGCATGGATTGTGATGTCATAATTTTGCATTACATGATGCTTTGCATGGATTATGATGTCATAATTTTGCATTGCATACTGCATTGCATGGATTGTGATGTCATAATGTTGCATTGCATACTGCATTGCATGGATTGTGATGTCATAAATTTGCATTAAATGTTGCATTGCATGGATTGTGATGTCATAGTTTTGCATTGCATACTGCATTGCATGGATTGTGATGTCATAATTTTGCATTGCATAATGCATTGCATGGATTGTGATGTCATAATGTTGCATTAAAAGATGCTTTGCATGGATTTTGATGTCATAATTTTGCATTGCATACTGCATTGCATGGATTGTGATGTCATAATTTTGCATTGCATGGATTGTGATGTCATAATTTTGCATAGCATACTGCATTGCATGGATTGTGATGTCATAATTTTGCATTACATGATGCTTTGCATGGATTATGATGTCATAATTTTGCATTGCATACTGCATTTGCATGGATTGTGATGTCATAATTTTGCATTGCATACTGCATTGCATGGATTGTGATGTCATAAAGATGCATTAAATGTTGCATTGCATGGATTGTGATGTCACAGTTTTGCATTGCATACTGCATTGCATGGATTGTGATGTCATAATTTTGCATTGCATACTGCATTGCATGGATTGTGATGTCATAATTTTGCATTAAATGATGCTTTGCATGGATTATGATGTCATAATTTTGCATTGCATACTGCATTGCATTGATTGTGATGTCACAGTTTTGCATTGCATACTGCATTGCATGGATTGTGATGTCATAATTTTGCATTGCATACTGCATTTCATGGATTGAGATGTCATAATTTTGCATTAAATGATGCTTTGCATGGATTATGATGTCATAATTTTGCATTGCATACTGCATTGCATGGATTGTGATGTCATAATTTTGCATTGCATACTACATTGCATGGATTGTGATGTCATAATTTTGCATTGCATACTGCATTGCATGGATTATGATGTCATAATTTTGCATTGCATAGTGCATTGCATGGATTGTGATGTCATAATTTTGCATTGCATACTGCATTGCATGGATTGTGATGTCATAATTTTGCATAGCATACTGCATTGCATGGATTGTGATGTCATAATTTTGCATTACATGATGCTTTGCATGGATTATGATGTCATAATTTTGCATTGCATACTGCATTGCATGGATTGTGATGTCATAATTTTGCATTGCATACTACATTGCATGGATTGTGATGTCATAATGTTGCATTAAAAGATGCTCTGCATGGATTTTGATGTCATAATTTTGCATTGCATACTGCATTGCATGGATTGTGATGTCATAATTTTGCATTGCATGGATTGTGATGTCATAATTTTGCATAGCATACTGCATTGCATGGATTGTGATGTCATAATTTTGCATTACATGATGCTTTGCATGGATTATGATGTCATAATTTTGCATTGCATACTGCATTTGCATGGATTGTGATGTCATAATTTTGCATTGCATACTGCATTGCATGGACTGTGATGTCATAAAGATACATTAAATGTTGCATTGCATGGATTGTGATGTCACAGTTTTGCATTGCATACTGCATTGCATGGATTGTGATGTCATAATTTTGCATTGCATACTGCATTGCATGGATTGTGATGTCATAAATTTGCATTAAATGTTGCATTGCATGGATTGTGATGTCATAGTTTTGCATTGCATACTGCATTGCATGGATTGTGATGTCATAATTTTGCATTGCATAATGCATTGCATGGATTGTGATGTCATAATTTTGCATTGCATACTGCATTGCATGGATTGTGATGTCATAATGTTGCATTAAAAGATGCTTTGCATGGATTTTGATGTCATAATTTTGCATTGCATACTGCATTGCATGGATTGTGATGTCATAATTTTGCATTGCATACTGCATTGCATGGACTGTGATGTCATAAAGATACATTAAATGTTGCATTGCATGGATTGTGATGTCACAGTTTTGCATTGCATACTGCATTGCATGGATTGTGATGTCATAATTTTGCATTGCATACTGCATTGCATGGATTGTGATGTCATAAATTTGCATTAAATGTTGCATTGCATGGATTGTGATGTCATAGTTTTGCATTGCATACTGCATTGCATGGATTGTGATGTCATAATTTTGCATTGCATAATGCATTGCATGGATTGTGATGTCATAATTTTGCATTGCATACTGCATTGCATGGATTGTGATGTCATAATGTTGCATTAAAAGATGCTTTGCATGGATTTTGATGTCATAATTTTGCATTGCATACTGCATTGCATGGATTGTGATGTCATAATTTTGCATTGCATGGATTGTGATGTCATAATTTTGCATAGCATACTGCATTGCATGGATTGTGATGTCATAATTTTGCATTACATGATGCTTTGCATGGATTATGATGTCATAATTTTGCATTGCATACTGCATTTGCATGGATTGTGATGTCATAATTTTGCATTGCATACTGCATTGCATGGATTGTGATGTCATAAAGATGCATTAAATGTTGCATTGCATGGATTGTGATGTCACAGTTTTGCATTGCATACTGCATTGCATGGATTGTGATGTCATAATTTTGCATTGCATACTGCATTGCATGGATTGTGATGTCATAATTTTGCATTAAATGATGCTTTGCATGGATTATGATGTCATAATTTTGCATTGCATACTGCATTGCATTGATTGTGATGTCACAGTTTTGCATTGCATACTGCATTGCATGGATTGTGATGTCATAATTTTGCATTGCATACTGCATTTCATGGATTGAGATGTCATAATTTTGCATTAAATGATGCTTTGCATGGATTATGATGTCATAATTTTGCATTGCATACTGCATTGCATGGATTGTGATGTCATAATTTTGCATTGCATACTACATTGCATGGATTGTGATGTCATAATTTTGCATTGCATACTGCATTGCATGGATTATGATGTCATAATTTTGCATTGCATAGTGCATTGCATGGATTGTGATGTCATAATTTTGCATTGCATACTGCATTGCATGGATTGTGATGTCATAATTTTGCATAGCATACTGCATTGCATGGATTGTGATGTCATAATTTTGCATTACATGATGCTTTGCATGGATTATGATGTCATAATTTTGCATTGCATACTGCATTGCATGGATTGTGATGTCATAATTTTGCATTGCATACTACATTGCATGGATTGTGATGTCATAATGTTGCATTAAAAGATGCTCTGCATGGATTTTGATGTCATAATTTTGCATTGCATACTGCATTGCATGGATTGTGATGTCATAATTTTGCATTGCATGGATTGTGATGTCATAATTTTGCATAGCATACTGCATTGCATGGATTGTGATGTCATAATTTTGCATTACATTATGCTTTGCATGGATTTTGATGTCATAATTTTGCATTGCATACTGCATTGCATGGATTGTGATGTCATAATTTTGCATTGCATACTGCATTGCATGGACTGTGATGTCATAAAGATACATTAAATGTTGCATTGCATGGATTGTGATGTCACAGTTTTGCATTGCATACTGCATTGCATGGATTGTGATGTCATAATTTTGCATTGCATACTGCATTGCATGGATTGTGATGTCATAAATTTGCATTAAATGTTGCATTGCATGGATTGTGATGTCATAGTTTTGCATTGCATACTGCATTGCATGGATTGTGATGTCATAATTTTGCATTGCATAATGCATTGCATGGATTGTGATGTCATAATTTTGCATTGCATACTGCATTGCATGGATTGTGATGTCATAATGTTGCATTAAAAGATGCTTTGCATGGATTTTGATGTCATAATTTTGCATTGCATACTGCATTGCATGGATTGTGATGTCATAATTTTGCATTGCATGGATTGTGATGTCATAATTTTGCATAGCATACTGCATTGCATGGATTGTGATGTCATAATTTTGCATTACATGATGCTTTGCATGGATTATGATGTCATAATTTTGCATTGCATACTGCATTTGCATGGATTGTGATGTCATAATTTTGCATTGCATACTGCATTGCATGGATTGTGATGTCATAAAGATGCATTAAATGTTGCATTGCATGGATTGTGATGTCACAGTTTTGCATTGCATACTGCATTGCATGGATTGTGATGTCATAATTTTGCATTGCATACTGCATTGCATGGATTGTGATGTCATAATTTTGCATTAAATGATGCTTTGCATGGATTATGATGTCATAATTTTGCATTGCATACTGCATTGCATTGATTGTGATGTCACAGTTTTGCATTGCATACTGCATTGCATGGATTGTGATGTCATAATTTTGCATTGCATACTGCATTTCATGGATTGAGATGTCATAATTTTGCATTAAATGATGCTTTGCATGGATTATGATGTCATAATTTTGCATTGCATACTGCATTGCATGGATTGTGATGTCATAATTTTGCATTGCATACTACATTGCATGGATTGTGATGTCATAATTTTGCATTGCATACTGCATTGCATGGATTATGATGTCATAATTTTGCATTGCATAGTGCATTGCATGGATTGTGGTGTCATAATTTTGCATTGCATACTGCATTGCATGGATTGTGATGTCATAATTTTGCATAGCATACTGCATTGCATGGATTGTGATGTCATAATTTTGCATTACATGATGCTTTGCATGGATTATGATGTCATAATTTTGCATTGCATACTGCATTGCATGGATTGTGATGTCATAATTTTGCATTGCATACTACATTGCATGGATTGTGATGTCATAATGTTGCATTAAAAGATGCTCTGCATGGATTTTGATGTCATAATTTTGCATTGCATACTGCATTGCATGGATTGTGATGTCATAATTTTGCATTGCATGGATTGTGATGTCATAATTTTGCATAGCATACTGCATTGCATGGATTGTGATGTCATAATTTTGCATTACATGATGCTTTGCATGGATTATGATGTCATAATTTTGCATTGCATACTGCATTTGCATGGATTGTGATGTCATAATTTTGCATTGCATACTGCATTGCATGGACTGTGATGTCATAAAGATACATTAAATGTTGCATTGCATGGATTGTGATGTCACAGTTTTGCATTGCATACTGCATTGCATGGATTGTGATGTCATAATTTTGCATTGCATACTGCATTGCATGGATTGTGATGTCATAAATTTGCATTAAATGTTGCATTGCATGGATTGTGATGTCATAGTTTTGCATTGCATACTGCATTGCATGGATTGTGATGTCATAATTTTGCATTGCATAATGCATTGCATGGATTGTGATGTCATAATTTTGCATTGCATACTGCATTGCATGGATTGTGATGTCATAATGTTGCATTAAAAGATGCTTTGCATGGATTTTGATGTCATAATTTTGCATTGCATACTGCATTGCATGGATTGTGATGTCATAATTTTGCATTGCATACTGCATTGCATGGACTGTGATGTCATAAAGATACATTAAATGTTGCATTGCATGGATTGTGATGTCACAGTTTTGCATTGCATACTGCATTGCATGGATTGTGATGTCATAATTTTGCATTGCATACTGCATTGCATGGATTGTGATGTCATAAATTTGCATTAAATGTTGCATTGCATGGATTGTGATGTCATAGTTTTGCATTGCATACTGCATTGCATGGATTGTGATGTCATAATTTTGCATTGCATAATGCATTGCATGGATTGTGATGTCATAATTTTGCATTGCATACTGCATTGCATGGATTGTGATGTCATAATGTTGCATTAAAAGATGCTTTGCATGGATTTTGATGTCATAATTTTGCATTGCATACTGCATTGCATGGATTGTGATGTCATAATTTTGCATTGCATGGATTGTGATGTCATAATTTTGCATAGCATACTGCATTGCATGGATTGTGATGTCATAATTTTGCATTACATGATGCTTTGCATGGATTATGATGTCATAATTTTGCATTGCATACTGCATTTGCATGGATTGTGATGTCATAATTTTGCATTGCATACTGCATTGCATGGATTGTGATGTCATAAAGATGCATTAAATGTTGCATTGCATGGATTGTGATGTCACAGTTTTGCATTGCATACTGCATTGCATGGATTGTGATGTCATAATTTTGCATTGCATACTGCATTGCATGGATTGTGATGTCATAATTTTGCATTAAATGATGCTTTGCATGGATTATGATGTCATAATTTTGCATTGCATACTGCATTGCATTGATTGTGATGTCACAGTTTTGCATTGCATACTGCATTGCATGGATTGTGATGTCATAATTTTGCATTGCATACTGCATTTCATGGATTGAGATGTCATAATTTTGCATTAAATGATGCTTTGCATGGATTATGATGTCATAATTTTGCATTGCATACTGCATTGCATGGATTGTGATGTCATAATTTTGCATTGCATACTACATTGCATGGATTGTGATGTCATAATTTTGCATTGCATACTGCATTGCATGGATTATGATGTCATAATTTTGCATTGCATAGTGCATTGCATGGATTGTGATGTCATAATTTTGCATTGCATACTGCATTGCATGGATTGTGATGTCATAATTTTGCATTGCATACTACATTGCATGGATTGTGATGTCATAATTTTGCATTGCATACTGCATTGCATGGATTGTGATGTCATAATTTTGCATAGCATACTGCATTGCATGGATTGTGATGTCATAATTTTGCATTGCATACTGCATTGCATGGATTGTGATGTCATAATTTTGCATAGCATACTGCATTGCATGGATTGTGATGTCATAATTTTGCATTGCATACTGCATTGCATGGATTGTGATGTCATAATTTTGCATTGCATACTACATTGCATGGATTGTGATGTCATAATGTTGCATTAAAAGATGCTCTGCATGGATTTTGATGTCATAATTTTGCATTGCATACTGCATTGCATGGATTGTGATGTCATAATTTTGCATTGCATGGATTGTGATGTCATAATTTTGCATAGCATACTGCATTGCATGGATTGTGATGTCATAATTTTGCATTACATGATGCTTTGCATGGATTATGATGTCATAATTTTGCATTGCATACTGCATTTGCATGGATTGTGATGTCATAATTTTGCATTGCATACTGCATTGCATGGACTGTGATGTCATAAAGATACATTAAATGTTGCATTGCATGGATTGTGATGTCACAGTTTTGCATTGCATACTGCATTGCATGGATTGTGATGTCATAATTTTGCATTGCATACTGCATTGCATGGATTGTGATGTCATAATTTTGCATTAAATGATGCTTTGCATGGATTATGATGTCATAATTTTGCATTGCATACTGCATTGCATTGATTGTGATGTCACCGTTTTGCATTGCATACTGCATTGCATGGATTGTGATGTCATAATTTTGCATTGCATACTGCATTGCATGGATTGTGATGTCATAATTTTGCATTAAATGATGCTTTGCATGGATTATGATGTCATAATTTTGCATTGCATACTGCATTGCATGGATTGTGATGTCATCATTTTGCATTACATACTGCATTGCATGGATTGTGATGTCATAATTTTGCATTGCATACTGCATTGCATGGATTATGATGTCATAATTTTGCATTGCATAGTGCATTGCATGGATTGTGATGTCATAATTTTGCATTGCATACTGCATTGCATGGATTGTGATGTCATAATTTTGCATTAAATGTTGCATTGCTTGGATTGTGATGTCATAATTTTGCATTGCATACTGCATTGCATTTATTGTGATGTCATAATTTTGCATTGCATACTGCATTGCATGGATTGTGATGTCATAAATTTGCATTAAATGCTGCTTTGCATGGATTATGATGTCATAATTTTGCATTGCATACTGCATTGCATGGATTGTGATGTCATAATTTTGCATTGCATACTGCATTGCATGGATTGTGATGTCATAATTTTGCATTGCATGGATTGTGATGTCATAATTTTGCATTGCATGGATTGTGATGTCATAATTTTGCATTAAATGATGCTTTGCATGGATTATGATGTCATAATTTTGCATTGCATACTGCATTGCATGGATTGTGAAGTCATAATTTTGCATTAAATGATGCTTTGCATGGATTGTGATGTCATAATTTTGCATTGCATACTACATTGCATGGATTGTGATGTCATAATTTTGCATTGCATACTGCATTGCATGGATTGTGATGTCATAATTTTGCATTAGATGTTGCATTGCTTGGATTTTGATGTCATAATTTTGCATTGCATACTGCATTGTATGGATTGTGATGTCATAATTTTGCATTGCATACTGCATTGCATGGATTGTGATGTCATAATGTTGCATTAAATTATGCTTTGCCTGGATTGTGATGTCATAATTTTGCTTTGCATACTGCATTGCATGGATTGTGATGTCATAATTTTGCATTAAATTATGCTTTGCATGGATTATTATGTCATAATTTTGCATTGCATACTGCATTGCATGGATTGTGATGTCATAATTTTGCATTACATACTGCATTGCATGGATCGTGATGTCATAATTTTGCATTAAATGATGCTTTGCATGGATTGTGGTGTCATAATTTTGCATTGCATACTGCATTGCATGGATCCTGATGTCATAATTATGCATTAAATTATGC
This sequence comes from Pseudophryne corroboree, assembly GCF_028390025.1. NCBI lineage: Eukaryota > Metazoa > Chordata > Amphibia > Anura > Myobatrachidae > Pseudophryne > Pseudophryne corroboree. The sequence continues at coordinate 152,693 of NW_026970218.1, read as the reverse complement.
TTTGCATGGATTGTGATGTCATAATTTTGCATTGCATACTGCATTGCATGGACTGTGATGTCATAATTTTGCATTAAATGATGCTTTGCATGGATTATGATGTCATAATTTTGCATTGCATACTGCATTGCATGGATTGTGATATCATAATTTTGCATTGCATACTGCATTGCTTGGATCGTGGTGTCATAATTTTGCATTGCATACTGCATTGCATGGATTGTGATGTCATAATTTTGCATTAAATGATGCTTTGCATGGATTATGATGTCATAATTTTGCATTGCATACTGCATTGCATGGATTGTGATGTCATAATTTTGCATTGCATACTGCATTGCATGGATCGTGATGTCATAATGTTGCATTAAATTATGCTTTGCATGGATTGTGATGTCATAATTTTGCATTGCATACTGCATTGCATGGACTGTGATGTCATAATTTTGCATTAAATGATGCTTTGCATGGATTATGATGTCATAATTTTGCATTGCATACTGCATTGCATGGTTTGTGATATCATAATTTTGCATTGCATACTGCATTGCTTGGATTGTGGTGTCATAATTTTGCATTGCATACTGCATTGCATGGATTGTGATGTCATAATTTTGCATTAAATGATGCTTTGCATGGATTATGATGTCATAATTTTGCATTGCATACTGCATTGCATGGATTGTGATGTCATAATTTTGCATTGCATACTGCATTGCATGGATTGTGATATCATAATTTTGCATTGCATACTGCATTGCTTGGATTGTGATGTCATAATTTTGCATTGCATACTGCATTGCATGGATTGTGATATCATAATTTTGCATTGCATACTGTATTGCATGGATTGTGATGTCATAATTTTGCATTGCATGGATTGTGATGTCATAATTTTGCATTGCATACTGCATTGCATGGATTGTGATGTCATAATTTTGCATTAAATGATGCTTTGCATGGGTTATGACGTCATAATTTTGCATTGCATACTGCATTGCATGGATTGTGATGTCATCATTTTGCATTGCATACTGCATTGCATGGATTGTGATGTCATGATTTTGCATTAAATGATGCTTTGCATGGATTATGATGTCATAATTTTGCATTGAATACTGCATTGCATGGATTGTGATGTCATAATTTTGCATTGCATACTGCATTGCATGGATTGTGATGTCATAATTTTGCATTAAAATATGCTTTGCATGGATTGTGATGTCATAATTTTGCATTGCATACTGTATTGCATGGATTGTGATGTCATAATTTTACATTAAATGATGCTTTGCATGGATTGTGATATCATCATTTTGCATTGCATACTGCATTGCTTGGATTGTGATGTCATAATTTTGCATTGCATACTGCATTGCATGGATTGTGATATCATAATTTTGCATTGCATACTGCATTGCTTGGATTGTGATGTCATAATTTTGCATTGCATACTGCATTGCATGGATTGTGATATCATAATTTTGCATTGCATACTGCATTGCATGGATTGTGATGTCATAATTTTGCATTGCATACTGCAATGCATGGATTGTGATGTCATAATGTTGCATTAAATTATGCTTTGCATGGATTGTGATGTCATAATTTTGCTTTGCATACTGCATTGCATGGATTGTGATGTCATAATTTTGCATTAAATTATGCTTTGCATGGATTGTGATGTCATTATTTTGCATTGCATACTGCATTGCATGGATTGTGATGTCATCATTTTGCATTGCATGGATTGTGATGTCATAATTTTGCTTTGCATACTGCATTGCATGGATTGTGATGTCATAATTTTGCATTAAATGATGCTTTGCATGGATTATGATGTCATAATTTTGCATTGCATACTGCATTGCATGGATTGTGATGTCATAATTTTGCATTGCATGGATTGTGATGTCATAATTTTGCATTAAATGATGCTTTGCATGGATTATGATGTCATAATTTTGCATTGCATACTGCATTGCATGGATTATGATGTCATAATTTTGCATTGCTACTGCATTGCATGGATTGTGATGTCATAATTTTGCATTAAAATATGCTTTGCATGGATTGTGATGTCATAATTTTGCATTGCATACTGTATTGCATGGATTGTGATGTCATAGTTTTGCATTAAATGATGCTTTGCATGGATTGTGATGTCATAATTTTGCTTTGCATACTGCATTGAATGGATTGTGATGTCATAATTTTGCATTAAATGATGCTTTGCATGGATTATGATGTCATAATATTGCATTGCATACTGCATTGCATGGATTGTGATGTCATAATGTTGCATTGCATACTGCATTGCATGGATTGTGATGTCATAAATTTGCATTAAATGTTGCATTGCATGAATTGTGATGTCATAGTTTTGCATTGCATACTGCATTGCATGGATTGTGATGTCATAATTTTGCATTGCATAGTGCATTGCATGGATTGTGATGTCATAATTTTGCATTGCATACTGCATTGCATGAATTGTGATGTCATAATTTTGCATTAAAATATGCTTTGCATGGATTTTGATGACATAATTTTGCATTGCATACTGTATTGCACGGATTGTGATGTCATAATTTTGCATTAAATGATGCTTTGCATGGATTGTGATGTCATAATTTTGCATTGCATACTGCATTGCATGGATTGTGATGTCATATTTTTGCATTAAATGATGCTTTGCATGGATTATGATGTCATAATTTTGTATTGCATACTGCATTGCACGGATTGTGATGTCATAATTTTGCATTGCATACTGCATTGCATGGATTGTGATGTCATAATTTTGCATTGCATACTGCATTGCATGGATCGTGATGTCATAATTTTGCATTGCATACTGCATTGCATGGATTGTGATGTCATAATGTTGCATTAAATTATGCTTTGCCTGGATTGTGATGTCATAATTTTGCTTTGCATACTGCATTGCATGGATTGTGATGTCATAATTTTGCATTAAATTATGCTTTGCATGGATTATTATGTCATAATTTTGCATTGCATACTGCATTGCATGGATTGTGATGTCATAATTTTGCATTACATACTGCATTGCATGGATCGTGATGTCATAATTTTGCATTAAATGATGCTTTGCATGGATTGTGGTGTCATAATTTTGCTTTGCATACTGCATTGCATGGATTGTGATGTCATAATTTTGCATTAAAATATGCTTTGCATGGATTATGATGTCATAATTTAATTTGCATACTGCATTGCATGGATTGTGATGTCATAATTTTGCATTAAATGTTGCTTTGCATGGATTGTGATGTCATAATTTTGCATTGCAGACTGCATTGCATGGATTGTGATGTCATAATTTTGCATTAAATGATGCTTTGCATGGATTATGATGTCATAATTTTGCATTGCATACTGCATTGCACGGATTGTGATGTCATAATTTTGCATTGCATACTGCATTGCATGGATTGTGATGTCATAATTTTGCATTGCATACTGCATTGCATGGATCGTGATGTCATAATTTTGCATTAAATGATGCTTTGCATGGATTGTGATGTCATAATTTTGCATTGCAAACTGCATTGCATGGATCCTGATGTCATAATTATGCATTAAATTATGCTTTGCATGGATTGTGATGTCATAATTTTGCATTGCATACTGCATTGCATGGACTGTGATGTCATAATTTTGCATTAAATGATGCTTTGCATGGATTATGATGTCATAATTTTGCATTGCATACTGCATTGCATGGATTGTGATATCATAATTTTGCATTGCATACTGCATTGCTTGGATCGTGGTGTCATAATTTTGCATTGCATACTGCATTGCATGGATTGTGATGTCATAATTTTGCATTAAATGATGCTTTGCATGGATTATGATGTCATAATTTTGCATTGCATACTGCATTGCATGGATTGTGATGTCATAATTTTGCATTGCATACTGCATTGCATGGATCGTGATGTCATAATGTTGCATTAAATTATGCTTTGCATGGATTGTGATGTCATAATTTTGCATTGCATACTGCATTGCATGGACTGTGATGTCATAATTTTGCATTAAATGATGCTTTGCATGGATTATGATGTCATAATTTTGCATTGCATACTGCATTGCATGGATTGTGATATCATCATTTTGCATTGCATACTGCATTGCTTGGATTGTGGTGTCATAATTTTGCATTGCATACTGCATTGCATGGATTGTGATGTCATAATTTTGCATTAAATGATGCTTTGCATGGATTATGATGTCATAATTTTGCATTGCATACTGCATTGCATGGATTGTGATGTCATAATTTTGCATTGCATACTGCATTGCATGGATTGTGATATCATAATTTTGCATTGCATACTGCATTGCTTGGATTGTGATGTCATAATTTTGCATTGCATACTGCATTGCATGGATTGTGATATCATAATTTTGCATTGCATACTGCGTTGCATGGATTGTGATGTCATAATTTTGCTATGCATACTGCATTGCATGGATCGTGATGTCATAATTTTGCATTAAATTATGCTTTGCATGGATTGTGATGTCATAATTTTGCTTTGCATACTGCATTGCATGGATTGTGATGTCATAATTTTGCATTAAAATATGCTTTGCATGGATTATGATGTCATAATGTTGCATTGCATACTGCATTGCATGGATCGTGATGTCATAATTTTGCATTAAATACTGCATTGCATGGATCGTGATGACATAATTTTGCATTAAATTATGCTTTGCATGGATTGTGATGTCATAATTTTGCATTGCAGACTGCATTGCATGGATTGTGATGTCATAATTTTGCATTAAATGATGCTTTGCATGGATTATGATGTCATAATTTTGCATTGCATACTGCATTGCACGGATTGTGATGTCATAATTTTGCATTGCATACTGCATTGCATGGATTGTGATGTCATAATTTTGCATTGCATACTGCATTGCATGGATCGTGATGTCATAATTTTGCATTAAATGATGCTTTGCATGGATTATGATGTCATAATTTTGCATTGCATACTGCATTGCATGGATTGTGATGTCATAATTTTGCATTGCTACTGCATTGCATGGATTGTGATGTCATAATTTTGCATTAAAATATGCTTTGCATGGATTGTGATGTCATAATTTTGCATTGCATACTGTATTGCATGGATTGTGATGTCATAGTTTTGCATTAAATGATGCTTTGCATGGATTGTGATGTCATAATTTTGCTTTGCATAGTGCATTGCATGGATTGTGATGTCATAATTTTGCATTGCATACTGCATTGCATGGACTGTGATGTCATAATTTTGCATTGCATACTGCATTGCATGGATTGTGATGTCATAATGTTGCATTAAATTATGCTTTGCATGGATTGTGATGTCATAATTTTGCTTTGCATACTGCATTGCATGGATTGTGATGTCATAATTTTGCATTGCATGGATTGTGATGTTATAATTTTGCATTGCATACTGCATTGCATGGATTGTGATGTCATAATTTTGCATTAAATGATGCTTTGCATGGATTATGATGTCATAATTTTGCATTGCATACTGCATTGCATGGATTGTGATGTCATCATTTTGCATTGCATACTGCATTGCATGGATTGTGATGTCATAATTTTGCATTAAATGATGCTTTGCATGGATTATGATGTCATAATTTTGCATTGCATACTGCATTGCATGGATTGTGATGTCATAATTTTGCATTGCATACTGCATTGCATGGATTGTGATGTCATAATTTTGCATTAAAATATGCTTTGCATGGATTGTGATGTCATAATTTTGCATTGCATACTGTATTGCATGGATTGTGATGTCAGAATTTTGCATTAAATGATGCTTTGCATGGATTATGATGTCATAATTTTGCATTGCATACTGCATTGCATGGATTGTGATGTCATAATTTTGCATTGCATACTGCATTGCATGGATTGTGATGTCATAATGTTGCATTAAATTATGCTTTGCATGGATTGTGATGTCATAATTTTGCTTTGCATACTGCATTGCATGGATTGTGATGTCATAATTTTGCATTGCATGGATTGTGATGTTATAATTTTGCATTGCATACTGCATTGCATGGATTGTGATGTCATAATTTTGCATTAAATGATGCTTTGCATGGATTATGATGTCATAATTTTGCATTGCATACTGCATTGCATGGATTGTGATGTCATCATTTTGCATTGCATACTGCATTGCATGGATTGTGATGTCATAATTTTGCATTAAATGATGCTTTGCATGGATTATGATGTCATAATTTTGCATTGCATACTGCATTGCATGGATTGTGATGTCATAATTTTGCATTGCATACTGCATTGCATGGATTGTGATGTCATAATTTTGCATTAAAATATGCTTTGCATGGATTGTGATGTCATAATTTTGCATTGCATACTGTATTGCATTGATTGTGATGTCATAATTTTGCATTAAATGATGCTTTGCATGGATTATGATGTCATAATTTTGCATTGCATACTGCATTGCACGGATTGTGATGTCATAATTTTGCATTGCATACTGCATTGCATGGATCGTGATGTCATACTTTTGCATTAAATGATGCTTTGCATGGATTATGATGTCATAATTTTGCATTGCATACTGCATTGCATGGATTGTGATATCATAATTTTGCATTGCATACTGCATTGCTTGGATTGTGGTGTCATAATTTTGCATTGCATACTGCATTGCATGGATTGTGATGTCATAATTTTGCATTAAATGATGCTTTGCATGGATTATGATGTCATAATTTTGCATTGCATACTGCATTGCATGGATTGTGATGTCATAATTTTGCATTGCATACTGCATTGCATGGATTGTGATGTCATAATTTTGCATTAAATGATGCTTTGCATGGATTATGATGTCATAATTTTGCATTGCATACTGCATTGCATGGATTGTGATGTCATAATTTTGCATTAAATGATGCTTTGCATGGATTGTGGTGTCATAATTTTGCATTGCATACTGCATTGCATGGATTGTGATGTCATAATTTTGCATTAAATGATGCTTTGCATGGATTATGATGTCATAATTTTGCATTGCATACTGCATTGCATGGATTGTGATGTCATAATTTTGCATTGCATACTGCATTGCATGGATTGTGATGTCATAATTTTGCATTAAATGATGCTTTGCATGGATTATTATGTCATAATTTTGCATTGCATTCTGCATTGCATGGATTGTGATGTCATAATTTTGCATTAAATGATGCTTTGCATGGATTGTGATGTCATAATTTTGCTTTGCATACTGCATTGCATGGATTGTGATGTCATAATTTTGCATTAAATTAGGCTTTGCATGGATTATTATGTCATAATTTTGCATTGCATACTGCATTGCATGGATCGTGATGTCATAATTTTGCATTAAATGATGCTTTGCATGGATTGTGATGTCATAATTTTGCTTTGCATACTGCATTGCATGGATTGTGATGTCATAATTTAATTTGCATACTGCATTGCATGGATTGTGATGTCATAATTTTGCATTAAATGATGCTTTGCATGAATTATGATGTCATAATGTTGCATTGCATACTGCATTGCATGGATTGTGATGTCATAATTTTGCATTGCATACTGCATTGCATGGATTGTGATGTCATAATTTTGCATTAAATGATGCTTTGCATGGATTGTGATGTCATAATTTTGCATTGCAGACTGCATTGCACGGATTGTGATGTCATAATTTTGCATTGCATACTGCATTGCATGGATTGTGATGTCATAATTTTGCCTTGCATACTGCATTGCATGGATCGTGATGTCATAATTTTGCATTAAATGATGCTTTGCATGGATTGTGATGTCATAATTTTGAATTGCATACTGCATTGCATGGATCGTGATGTCATAATTTTGCATTAAATTATGCTTTGCATGGATTGTGATGTCATAATTTTGCATTGCATACTGCATTGCATGGACTGTGATGTCATAATTTTGCATTAAATGATGCTTTGCATGGATTATGATGTCATAATTTTGCATTGCATACTGCATTGCATGGATTGTGATATCATAATTTTGCATTGCATACTGCATTGCTTGGATTGTGGTGTCATAATTTTGCGTTGCATACTGCATTGCATGGATTGTGATGTCATAATTTTGCATTAAATGATGCTTTGCATGGATTATGATATCATAATTTTGCATTGCATACTGCATTGCATGGATTGTGATGTCATAATTTTGCATTGCATACTGCATTGCATGGATTGTGATATCATAATTTTGCATTGCATACTGCATTGCTTGGATTGTGATGTCATAATTTTGCATTGCATACTGCATTGCATGGATTGTGATATCATAATTTTGCATTGCATACTGCATTGCATGGATTGTGATGTCATAATTTTGCATTGCATACTGCATTGCATGGATTGTGATGTCATAATGTTGCATTAAATTATGCTTTGCCTGGATTGTGATGTCATAATTTTGCTTTGCATACTGCATTGCATGGATTGTGATGTCATAATTTTGCATTAAATTATGCTTTGCATGGATTATTATGTCATAATTTTGCATTGCATACTGCATTGCAAGGATTGTGATGTCATAATTTTGCATTGCATACTGCATTGCATGGATCGTGATGTCATAATTTTGCATTAAATGATGCTTTGCATGAATTATGATGTCATAATGTTGCATTGCATACTGCATTGCATGGATTGTGATGTCATAATTTTGCATTAAATGATGCTTTGCATGGATTGTGATGTCATAATTTTGCATTGCAGACTGCATTGCACGGATTGTGATGTCATAATTTTGCATTGCATACTGCATTGCATGGATTGTGATGTCATAATTTTGCATTAAATGATGCTTTGCATGGATTATGATGTCATAATTTTGCATTGCATACTGCATTGCATGGATTGTGATGTCATAATTTTGCATTACATGATGCTTTGCATGGATTATGATGTCATAATTTTGCATTGCATACTGCATTGCATGGATTGTGATGTCATAATGTTGCATTGCATACTGCATTGCATGGATTGTGATGTCATAAATTTGCATTAAATGTTGCATTGCATGGATTGTGATGTCATAGTTTTGCATTGCATACTGCATTGCATGGATTGTGATGTCATAATTTTGCATTGCATAATGCATTGCATGGATTGTGATGTCATAATTTTGCATTGCATACTGCATTGCATGGATTGTGATGTCATAATGTTGCATTAAAAGATGCTTTGCATGGATTTTGATGTCATAATTTTGCATTGCATACTGCATTGCATGGATTGTGATGTCATAATTTTGCATTGCATGGATTGTGATGTCATAATTTTGCATAGCATACTGCATTGCATGGATTGTGATGTCATAATTTTGCATTACATGATGCTTTGCATGGATTATGATGTCATAATTTTGCATTGCATACTGCATTTGCATGGATTGTGATGTCATAATTTTGCATTGCATACTGCATTGCATGGATTGTGATGTCATAAAGATGCATTAAATGTTGCATTGCATGGATTGTGATGTCACAGTTTTGCATTGCATACTGCATTGCATGGATTGTGATGTCATAATTTTGCATTGCATACTGCATTGCATGGATTGTGATGTCATAATTTTGCATTAAATGATGCTTTGCATGGATTATGATGTCATAATTTTGCATTGCATACTGCATTGCATTGATTGTGATGTCACAGTTTTGCATTGCATACTGCATTGCATGGATTGTGATGTCATAATTTTGCATTGCATACTGCATTTCATGGATTGAGATGTCATAATTTTGCATAAAATGATGCTTTGCATGGATTATGATGTCATAATTTTGCATTGCATACTGCATTGCATGGATTGTGATGTCATAATTTTGCATTGCATACTACATTGCATGGATTGTGATGTCATAATTTTGCATTGCATACTGCATTGCATGGATTATGATGTCATAATTTTGCATTGCATAGTGCATTGCATGGATTGTGATGTCATAATTTTGCATTACATACTGCATTGCATGGATTGTGATGTCATAATTTTGCATAGCATACTGCATTGCATGGATTGTGATGTCATAATTTTGCATTACATGATGCTTTGCATGGATTATGATGTCATAATTTTGCATTGCATACTGCATTGCATGGATTGTGATGTCATAATTTTGCATTGCATACTACATTGCATGGATTGTGATGTCATAATGTTGCATTAAAAGATGCTCTGCATGGATTTTGATGTCATAATTTTGCATTGCATACTGCATTGCATGGATTGTGATGTCATAATTTTGCATTGCATGGATTGTGATGTCATAATTTTGCATAGCATACTGCATTGCATGGATTGTGATGTCATAATTTTGCATTACATGATGCTTTGCATGGATTATGATGTCATAATTTTGCATTGCATACTGCATTTGCATGGATTGTGATGTCATAATTTTGCATTGCATACTGCATTGCATGGACTGTGATGTCATAAAGATACATTAAATGTTGCATTGCATGGATTGTGATGTCACAGTTTTGCATTGCATACTGCATTGCATGGATTGTGATGTCATAATTTTGCATTGCATACTGCATTGCATGGATTGTGATGTCATAATTTTGCATTAAATGATGCTTTGCATGGATTATGATGTCATAATTTTGCATTGCATACTGCATTGCATTGATTGTGATGTCACCATTTTGCATTGCATACTGCATTGCATGGATTGTGATGTCATAATTTTGCATTGCATACTGCATTGCATGGATTGTGATGTCATAATTTTGCATTAAATGATGCTTTGCATGGATTATTATGTCATAATTTTGCATTGCATACTGCATTGCATGGATTGTGATGTCATCATTTTGCATTACATACTGCATTGCATGGATTGTGATGTCATAATTTTGCATTGCATACTGCATTGCATGGATTATGATGTCATAATTTTGCATTGCATAGTGCATTGCATGGATTGTGATGTCATAATTTTGCATTGCATACTGCATTGCATGGATTGTGATGTCATAATTTTGCATTAAATGTTGCATTGCTTGGATTGTGATGTCATAATTTTGCATTGCATACTGCATTGCATTTATTGTGATGTCATAATTTTGCATTGCATACTGCATTGCATGGATTGTGATGTCATAAATTTGCATTAAATGCTGCTTTGCATGGATTATGATGTCATAATTTTGCATTGCATACTGCATTGCATGGATTGTGATGTCATAATTTTGCATTGCATACTGCATTGCATGGATTGTGATGTCATAATTTTGCATTGCATGGATTGTGATGTCATAATTTTGCATTGCATGGATTGTGATGTCATAATTTTGCATTAAATGATGCTTTGCATGGATTATGATGTCATAATTTTGCATTGCATACTGCATTGCATGGATTGTGAAGTCATAATTTTGCATTAAATGATGCTTTGCATGGATTGTGATGTCATAATTTTGCATTGCATACTACATTGCATGGATTGTGATGTCATAATTTTGCATTGCATACTGCATTGCATGGATTGTGATGTCATAATTTTGCATTAGATGTTGCATTGCTTGGATTTTGATGTCATAATTTTGCATTGCATACTGCATTGTATGGATTGTGATGTCATAATTTTGCATTGCATACTGCATTGCATGGATTGTGATGTCATAATTTTGCATTGCATACTGCATTGCATGGATTGTGATGTCATAATGTTGCATTAAATTATGCTTTGCCTGGATTGTGATGTCATAATTTTGCATTAAATTATGCTTTGCATGGATTATTATGTCATAATTTTGCATTGCATACTGCATTGCATGGATTGTGATGTCATAATTTTGCATTACATACTGCATTGCATGGATCGTGATGTCATAATTTTGCATTAAATGATGCTTTGCATGGATTGTGGTGTCATAATTTTGCATTGCATACTGCATTGCATGGATCCTGATGTCATAATTATGCATTAAATTATGCTTTGCATGGATTGTGATGTCATAATTTTGCATTGCATACTGCATTGCATGGATTGTGATGTCATAAATTTGCATTAAATGCTGCTTTGCATGGATTATGATGTCATAATTTTGCATTGCATACTGCATTGCATGGATTGTGATGTCATAATTTTGCATTGCATACTGCATTGCATGGATTGTGATGTCATAATTTTGCATTGCATGGATTGTGATGTCATAATTTTGCATTGCATGGATTGTGATGTCATATTTTTGCATTAAATGATGCTTTGCATGGATTATGATGTCATAATTTTGCATTGCATACTGCATTGCATGGATTGTGAAGTCATAATTTTGCATTAAATGATGCTTTGCATGGATTGTGATGTCATAATTTTGCATTGCATACTACATTGCATGGATTGTGATGTCATAATTTTGCATTGCATACTGCATTGCATGGATTGTGATGTCATAATTTTGCATTAGATGTTGCATTGCTTGGATTTTGATGTCATAATTTTGCATTGCATACTGCATTGTATGGATTGTGATGTCATAATTTTGCATTGCATACTGCATTGCATGGATTGTGATGTCATAATTTTGCATTGCATACTGCATTGCATGGATTGTGATGTCATAATGTTGCATTAAATTATGCTTTGCCTGGATTGTGATGTCATAATTTTGCATTAAATTATGCTTTGCATGGATTATGATGTCATAATTTTGCATTGCATACTGCATTGCATGGATTGTGATGTCATAATTTTGCATTGCATACTGCATTGCATGGATTGTGATGTCATAATTTTGCATTGCATGGATTGTGATGTCATAATTTTGCATTGCATGGATTGTGATGTCATAATTTTGCATTAAATGATGCTTTGCATGGATTATGATGTCATAATTTTGCATTGCATACTGCATTGCATGGATTGTGAAGTCATAATTTTGCATTAAATGATGCTTTGCATGGATTGTGATGTCATAATTTTGCATTGCATACTACATTGCATGGATTGTGATGTCATAATTTTGCATTGCATACTGCATTGCATGGATTGTGATGTCATAATTTTGCATTAGATGTTGCATTGCTTGGATTTTGATGTCATAATTTTGCATTGCATACTGCATTGTATGGATTGTGATGTCATAATTTTGCATTGCATACTGCATTGCATGGATTGTGATGTCATAATTTTGCATTGCATACTGCATTGCATGGATTGTGATGTCATAATGTTGCATTAAATTATGCTTTGCCTGGATTGTGATGTCATAATTTTGCATTAAATTATGATTTGCATGGATTATTATGTCATAATTTTGCATTGCAATCTGCATTGCATGGATTGTGATGTCATAATTTTGCATTACATACTGCATTGCATGGATCGTGATGTCATAATTTTGCATTAAATGATGCTTTGCATGGATTGTGATGTCATAATTTTGCATTGCATACTGCATTGCATGGATTGTGATGTCATAATTTTGCATTGCATACTGCATTGCATGGACTGTGATGTCATAATTTTGCATTAAATGATGCTTTGCATGGATTATGATGTCATAATTTTGCATTGCATACTGCATTGCATGGATTGTGATATCATAATTTTGCATTGCATACTGCATTGCTTGGATCGTGGTGTCATAATTTTGCATTGCATACTGCATTGCATGGATTGTGATGTCATAATTTTGCATTAAATGATGCTTTGCATGGATTATGATGTCATAATTTTGCATTGCATACTGCATTGCATGGATTGTGATGTCATAATTTTGCATTGCATACTGCATTGCATGGATCGTGATGTCATAATGTTGCATTAAATTATGCTTTGCATGGATTGTGATGTCATAATTTTGCATTGCATACTGCATTGCATGGACTGTGATGTCATAATTTTGCATTAAATGATGCTTTGCATGGATTATGATGTCATAATTTTGCATTACATACTGCATTGCATGGTTTGTGATATCATAATTTTGCATTGCATACTGCATTGCTTGGATTGTGGTGTCATAATTTTGCATTGCATACTGCATTGCATGGATTGTGATGTCATAATTTTGCATTAAATGATGCTTTGCATGGATTATGATGTCATAATTTTGCATTGCATACTGCATTGCATGGATTGTGATGTCATAATTTTGCATTGCATACTGCATTGCATGGATTGTGATATCATAATTTTGCATTGCATACTGCATTGCTTGGATTGTGATGTCATAATTTTGCATTGCATACTGCATTGCATGGATTGTGATATCATAATTTTGCATTGCATACTGTATTGCATGGATTGTGATGTCATAATTTTGCATTGCATGGACTGTGATGTCATAATTTTGCATTAAATGATGCTTTGCATGGATTATGATGTCATAATTTTGCATTGCATACTGCATTGCATGGATTGTGATATCATAATTTTGCATTGCATACTGCATTGCTTGGATTGTGGTGTCATAATTTTGCATTGCATACTGCATTGCATGGATTGTGATGTCATAATTTTGCATTAAATGATGCTTTGCATGGATTATGATATCATAATTTTGCATTGCATACTGCATTGCATGGATTGTGATGTCATAATTTTGCATTGCATACTGCATTGCATGGATTGTGATATCATAATTTTGCATTGCATACTGCATTGCTATGATTGTGATGTCATAATTTTGCATTGCATACTGCATTGCATGGATTGTGATATCATAATTTTGCATTGCATACTGCATTGCATGGATTGTGATGTCATAATTTTGCATTGCATACTGCATTGCATGGATTGTGATGTCATAATGTTGCATTAAATTATGCTTTGCCTGGATTGTGATGTCATAATTTTGCTTTGCATACTGCATTGCATGGATTGTGATGTCATAAGTTTGCATTAAATTATGCTTTGCATGGATTATTATGTCATAATTTTGCATTGCATACTGCATTGCAAGGATTGTGATGTCATAATTTTGCATTGCATACTGCATTGCATGGATCGTGATGTCATAATTTTGCATTAAATGATGCTTTGCATGAATTATGATGTCATAATGTTGCATTGCATACTGCATTGCATGGATTGTGATGTCATAATTTTGCATTAAATGATGCTTTGCATGGATTGTGATGTCATAATTTTGCATTGCAGACTGCATTGCACGGATTGTGATGTCATAATTTTGCATTGCATACTGCATTGCATGGATTGTGATGTCATAATTTTGCATTGCATACTGCATTGCATGGATCGTGATGTCATAATTTTGCATTAAATGATGCTTTGCATGGATTGTGATGTCATAATTTTGCATTGCATACTGCATTGCATGGATCGTGATGTCATAATTTTGCATTAAATTATGCTTTGCATGGATTGTGATGTCATAATTTTGCATTGCATACTGCATTGCATGGACTGTGATGTCATAATTTTGCATTAAATGATGCTTTGCATGGATTATGATGTCATAATTTTGCATTGCATACTGCATTGCATGGATTGTGATATCATAATTTTGCATTGCATACTGCATTGCTTGGATTGTGGTGTCATAATTTTGCATTGCATACTGCATTGCATGGATTGTGATGTCATAATTTTGCATTAAATGATGCTTTGCATGGATTATGATGTCATAATTTTGCATTGCATACTGCATTGCATGGATTGTGATGTCATAATTTTGCATTGCATACTGCATTGCATGGATTGTGATATCATAATTTTGCATTGCATACTGCATTGCTTGGATTGTGATGTCATAATTTTGCATTGCATGGATTGTGATATCATAATTTTGCATTGCATACTGCATTGCATGGATTGTGATGTCATAATTTTGCATTGCATACTGCATTGCATGGATTGTGATGTCATAATGTTGCATTAAATTATGCTTTGCCTGGATTGTGATGTCATAATTTTGCTTTGCATACTGCATTGCATGGATTGTGATGTCATAATTTTGCATTAAATGATGCTTTGCATGGATTATGATGTCATAATTTTGCATTGCATACTGCATTGCATGGATTGTGATGTCATAATTTTGCATTGCATACTGCATTGCATGGATTGTGATGTCATAATTTTGCATTAAAATATGCTTTGCATGGATTGTGATGTCATAATTTTGCATTGCAGACTGCATTGCATTGATTGTGATGTCATAATTTTGCATTAAATGATGCTTTGCATGGATTATGATGTCATAATTTTGCATTGCATACTGCATTGCACGGATTGTGATGTCATAATTTTGCATTGCATACTGCATTGCATGGATTGTGATGTCATAATTTTGCATTAAATGATGCTTTGCATGGATTATGATGACATAATTTTGCATTGCATACTGCATTGCATGGATTGTGATGTCATAATTTTGCATTGCATACTGCATTGCATGGATTGTGATGTCATAATTTTGCATTAAATGATGCTTTGCATGGATTATGATGTCATAATTTTGCATTGCATACTGCATTGCATGGATTGTGATGTCATAATTTTGCATTAAATTATGCTTTGCATGGATTATTATGTCATAATTTTGCATTGCATACTGCATTGCATGGATTGTGATGTCATAATTTTGCATTGCATGGATTGTGATGTCATAATTTTGCATTGCATACTGCATTGCATGGATTGTGATGTCATAATTTTGCATTAAATGATGCTTTGCATGGATTGTGATGTCATCATTTTGCATTGCAGACTGCATTGCATGGATTGTGATGTCATAATTTTGCATTAAATGATGCTTTGCATGGATTATGATGTCATAATTTTGCATTGCATACTGCATTGCATGGATTGTGATGTCATAATTTTGCATTGCATACTGCATTGCATGGATTGTGATGTCATAATTTTGCATTAAATGATGCTTTGCATGGATTATGATGTCATAATTTTGCATTGCATACTGCATTGCATGGATTGTGATGTCATAATGTTGCATTAAATTATGCTTTGCATGGATTGTGATGTCATAATTTTGCTTTGCATACTGCATTGCATGGATTGTGATGTCATAATTTTGCATTGCATACTGCATTGCATGGATTGTGATGTCATCATTTTGCATTGCATACTGCATTGCATGGATTGTGATGTCATAATTTTGCATTAAATGATGCTTTGCATGGATTATGATGTCATAATTTTGCATTGCATACTGCATTGCATGGATTGTGATGTCATAATTTTGCATTGTATACTGCATTGCATGGATTGTGATGTCAAAATTTTGCATTAAAATATGCTTTGCATGGATTGTGATGTCATAATTTTGCATTGCATACTGTATTGCATTGATTGTGATGTCATAATTTTGCATTAAATGATGCTTTGCATGGATTATGATGTCATAATTTTGCATTGCATACTGCATTGCACGGATTGTGATGTCATAATTTTGCATTGCATACTGCATTGCATGGATTGTGATGTCAGAATTTTGCATTAAATGATGCTTTGCATGGATTATGATGTCATAATTTTGCATTGCATACTGCATTGCATGGATTGTGATATCATAATTTTGCATTGCATACTGCATTGCTTGGATTGTGGTGTCATAATTTTGCATTGCATACTGCATTGCATGGATTGTGATGTCATAATTTTGCATTAAATGATGCTTTGCATGGATTATGATGTCATAATTTTGCATTGCATACTGCATTGCATGGATTGTGATGTCATAATTTTGCATTGCATACTGCATTGCATGGATTGTGATGTCATAATGTTGCATTAAATTATGCTTTGCCTGGATTGTGATGTCATAATTTTGCTTTGCATACTGCATTGCATGGATTGTGATGTCATAATTTTGCATTAAATTATGCTTTGCATGGATTATTATGTCATAATTTTGCATTGCATACTGCATTGCATGGATTGTGATGTCATAATTTTGCATTGCATACTGCATTGCATGGATCGTGATGTCATAATTTTGCATTAAATGATGCTTTGCATGGATTATGATGTCATAATTTTGCATTGCATACTGCATTGCATGGATTGTGATGTCATAATTTTGCATTAAATTATGCTTTGCATGGATTATTATGTCAAAATTTTGCATTGCATACTGCATTGCATGGATTGTGATGTCATAATTTTGCATTGCATGGATTGTGATGTCATAATTTTGCATTGCATACTGCATTGCATGGATTGTGATGTCATAATTTTGCATTAAATGATGCTTTGCATGGATTGTGATGTCATAATTTTGCATTGCAGACTGCATTGCATGGATTGTGATGTCATAATTTTGCATTAAATGATGCTTTGCATGGATTATGATGTCATAATTTTGCATTGCATACTGCATTGCATGGATTGTGATGTCATAATTTTGCATTGCATACTGCATTGCATGGATTGTGATGTCATAATTTTGCATTAAATGATGCTTTGCATGGATTATGATGTCATAATTTTGCATTGCATACTGCATTGCATGGATTGTGATGTCATAATGTTGCATTAAATTATGCTTTGCATGGATTGTGATGTCATAATTTTGCTTTGCATACTGCATTGCATGGATTGTGATGTCATAATTTTGCATTGCATGGATTGTGATGTCATAATTTTGCATTGCATACTGCATTGCATGGATTGTGATGTCATAATTTTGCATTAAATGATGCTTTGCATGGATTATGATGTCATAATTTTGCATTGCATACTGCATTGCATGGATTGTGATGTCATCATTTTGCATTGCATACTGCATTGCATGGATTGTGATGTCATAATTTTGCATTAAATGATGCTTTGCATGGATTATGATGTCATAATTTTGCATTGCATACTGCATTGCATGGATTGTGATGTCATAATTTTGCATTGCATACTGCATTGCATGAATTGTGATGTCATAATTTTGCATTAAAATATGCTTTGCATGGATTGTGATGTCATAATTTTGCATTGCATACTGTATTGCATTGATTGTGATGTCATAATTTTGCATTAAATGATGCTTTGCATGGATTATGATGTCATAATTTTGCATTGAATACTGCATTGCACGGATTGTGATGTCATAATTTTGCGTTGCATACTGCATTGCATGGATTGTGATGTCAGAATTTTGCATTAAATGATGCTTTGCATGGATTATGATGTCATAATTTTGCATTGCATACTGCATTGCATGGATTGTGATATCATAATTTTGCATTGCATACTGCATTGCTTGGATTGTGGTGTCATAATTTTGCATTGCATACTGCATTGCATGGATTGTGATGTCATAATTTTGCATTAAATGATGCTTTGCATGGATTATGATGTCATAATTTTGCATTGCATACTGCATTGCATGGATTGTGATGTCATAATTTTGCATTGCATACTGCATTGCATGGATTGTGATGTCATAATTTTGCATTGCATACTGCATTGCATGGATTGTGATGTCATAATGTTGCATTAAATTTTGCTTTGCCTGGATTGTGATGTCATAATTTTGCATTGCAGACTGCATTGCATGGATTGTGATGTCATAATTTTGCATTAAATGATGCTTTGCATGGATTATGATGTCATAATTTTGCATTGCATACTGCATTGCATGGATTGTGATGTCATAATTTTGCATTGCATACTGCATTGCATGGATTGTGATGTCATAATTTTGCATTAAATGATGCTTTGCATGGATTATGATGTCATAATTTTGCATTGCATACTGCATTGCATGGATTGTGATGTCATAATGTTGCATTAAATTATGCTTTGCATGGATTGTGATGTCATAATTTTGCTTTGCATACTGCATTGCATGGATTGTGATGTCATAATTTTGCATTGCATACTGCATTGCATGGATTGTGATGTCATCATTTTGCATTGCATACTGCATTGCATGGATTGTGATGTCATAATTTTGCATTAAATGATGCTTTGCATGGATTATGATGTCATAATTTTGCATTGCATACTGCATTGCATGGATTGTGATGTCATAATTTTGCATTGTATACTGCATTGCATGGATTGTGATGTCATAATTTTGCATTAAAATATGCTTTGCATGGATTGTGATGTCATAATTTTGCATTGCATACTGTATTGCATTGATTGTGATGTCATAATTTTGCATTAAATGATGCTTTGCATGGATTATGATGTCATAATTTTGCATTGCATACTGCATTGCACGGATTGTGATGTCATAATTTTGCATTGCATACTGCATTGCATGGATTGTGATGTCAGAATTTTGCATTAAATGATGCTTTGCATGGATTATGATGTCAGAATTTTGCATTGCATACTGCATTGCATGGATTGTGATATCATAATTTTGCATTGCATACTGCATTGCTTGGATTGTGGTGTCATAATTTTGCATTGCATACTGCATTGCATGGATTGTGATGTCATAATTTTGCATTAAATGATGCTTTGCATGGATTATGATGTCATAATTTTGCATTGCATACTGCATTGCATGGATTGTGATGTCATAATTTTGCATTGCATACTGCATTGCATGGATTGTGATGTCATAATGTTGCATTAAATTATGCTTTGCCTGGATTGTGATGTCATAATTTTGCTTTGCATACTGCATAGCATGGATTGTGATGTCATAATTTTGCATTAAATTATGCTTTGCATGGATTATTATGTCATAATTTTGCATTGCATACTGCATTGCATGGATTGTGATGTCATAATTTTGCATTGCATACTGCATTGCATGGATCGTGATGTCATAATTTTGCATTAAATGATGCTTTGCATGGATTATGATGTCATAATTTTGCATTGCATACTGCATTGCATGGATTGTGATGTCATAATTTTGCATTAAATTATGCTT
The DNA here is from genome assembly GCF_028390025.1 of Pseudophryne corroboree. Classification (NCBI taxonomy): domain Eukaryota; kingdom Metazoa; phylum Chordata; class Amphibia; order Anura; family Myobatrachidae; genus Pseudophryne; species Pseudophryne corroboree. Next base: position 131,741 of record NW_026970218.1, on the reverse strand, counting down.
TGCATGGATTATTATGTCATAATTTTGCATTGCATACTGCATTGCATGGATTGTGATGTCATAATTTTGCATTGCATGGATTGTGATGTCATAATTTTGCATTGCATACTGCATTGCATGGATTGTGATGTCATAATTTTGCATTAAATGATGCTTTGCATGGATTGTGATGTCATAATTTTGCATTGCAGACTGCATTGCATGGATTGTGATGTCATAATTTTGCATTAAATGATGCTTTGCATGGATTATGATGTCATAATTTTGCATTGCATACTGCATTGCATGGTTTGTGATGTCATCATTTTGCATTGCATACTGCATTGCATGGATTGTGATGTCATAATTTTGCATTAAATGATGCTTTGCATGGATTATGATGTCATAATTTTGCATTGCATACTGCATTGCATGGATTGTGATGTCATAATTTTGCATTGCATACTGCATTGCATGGATTGTGATGTCATAATTTTGCATTAAAATATGCTTTGCATGGATTGTGATGTCATAATTTTGCATTGCATACTGTATTGCATTGATTGTGATGTCATAATTTTGCATTAAATGATGCTTTGCATGGATTATGATGTCATAATTTTGCATTGCATACTGCATTGCACGGATTGTGATGTCATAATTTTGCATTGCATACTGCATTGCATGGATTGTGATGTCAGAATTTTGCATTAAATGATGCTTTGCATGGATTATGATGTCATAATTTTGCATTGCATACTGCATTGCATGGATTGTGATGTCATAATTTTGCATTGCATACTGCATTGCATGGATTGTGATGTCATAATTTTGCATTGCATACTGCATTGCATGGATTGTGATGTCATAATGTTGCATTAAATTTTGCTTTGCCTGGATTGTGATGTCATAATTTTGCATTGCAGACTGCATTGCATGGATTGTGATGTCATAATTTTGCATTAAATGATGCTTTGCATGGATTATGATGTCATAATTTTGCATTGCATACTGCATTGCATGGATTGTGATGTCATAATTTTGCATTGCATACTGCATTGCATGGATTGTGATGTCATAATTTTGCATTAAATGATGCTTTGCATGGATTATGATGTCATAATTTTGCATTGCATACTGCATTGCATGGATTGTGATGTCATAATGTTGCATTAAATTATGCTTTGCATGGATTGTGATGTCATAATTTTGCTTTGCATACTGCATTGCATGGATTGTGATGTCATAATTTTGCATTGCATACTGCATTGCATGGATTGTGATGTCATCATTTTGCATTGCATACTGCATTGCATGGATTGTGATGTCATAATTTTGCATTAAATGATGCTTTGCATGGATTATGATGTCATAATTTTGCATTGCATACTGCATTGCATGGATTGTGATATCATAATTTTGCATTGCATACTGCATTGCTTGGATTGTGGTGTCATAATTTTGCATTGCATACTGCATTGCATGGATTGTGATGTCATAATTTTGCATTAAATGATGCTTTGCATGGATTATGATGTCATAATTTTGCATTGCATACTGCATTGCATGGATTGTGATGTCATAATTTTGCATTGCATACTGCATTGCATGGATTGTGATGTCATAATGTTGCATTAAATTATGCTTTGCCTGGATTGTGATGTCATAATTTTGCATTGCATACTGCATTGCATGGATTGTGATGTCATAATTTTGCATTAAATGATGCTTTGCATGGATTATGATGTCATAATTTTGCATTGCATACTGCATTGCATGGATTGTGATGTCATAATTTTGCATTGCATACTGCATTGCATGGATCGTGATGTCATAATTTTGCATTAAATGATGCTTTGCATGGATTATGATGTCATAATTTTGCATTGCATACTGCATTGCATGGATTGTGATGTCATAATTTTGCATTAAATTATGCTTTGCATGGATTATTATGTCATAATTTTGCATTGCATACTGCATTGCATGGATTGTGATGTCATAATTTTGCATTGCATGGATTGTGATGTCATAATTTTGCATTGCATACTGCATTGCATGGATTGTGATGTCATAATTTTGCATTAAATGATGCTTTGCATGGATTGTGATGTCATAATTTTGCATTGCAGACTGCATTGCATGGATTGTGATGTCATAATTTTGCATTAAATGATGCTTTGCATGGATTATGATGTCATAATTTTGCATTGCATAATGCATTGCATGGATTGTGATGTCATAATTTTGCATTGCATACTGCATTGCATGGATTGTGATGTCATAATTTTGCATTAAATGATGCATTGCATGGATTATGATGTCATAATTTTGCATTAAATTATGCTTTGCATGGATTGTGATGTCACAATTTTGCTTTGCATACTGCATTGCATGGATTGTGATGTCATAATTTTGCATTGCATGGATTGTGATGTCATAATTTTGCATTGCATACTGCATTGCATGGATTGTGATGTCATAATTTTGCATTAAATGATGCTTTGCATGGATTATGATGTCATAATTTTGCATTGCATACTGCATTGCATGGATTGTGATGTCATCATTTTGCATTGCATACTGCATTGCATGGATTGTGATGTCATAATTTTGCATTAAAATATGCTTTGCATGGATTGTGATGTCATAATTTTGCATTAAAATATGCTTTGCATGGATTGTGATGTCATAATTTTGCATTGCATACTGTATTGCATTGATTGTGATGTCATAATTTTGCATTAAATGATGCTTTGCATGGATTATGATGTCATAATTTTGCATTGCATACTGCATTGCACGGATTGTGATGTCATAATTTTGCATTGCATACTGCATTGCATGGATTGTGATGTCAGAATTTTGCATTAAATGATGCTTTGCATGGATTATGATGTCAGAATTTTGCATTGCATACTGCATTGCATGGATTGTGATATCATAATTTTGCATTGCATACTGCATTGCTTGGATTGTGGTGTCATAATTTTGCATTGCATACTGCATTGCATGGATTGTGATGTCATAATTTTGCATTAAATGATGCTTTGCATGGATTATGATGTCATAATTTTGCATTGCATACTGCATTGCATGGATTGTGATGTCATAATTTTGCATTGCATACTGCATTGCATGGATTGTGATGTCATAATGTTGCATTAAATTATGCTTTGCCTGGATTGTGATGTCATAATTTTGCATTGCATACTGCATTGCATGGATTGTGATGTCATAATTTTGCATTAAATGATGCTTTGCATGGATTATGATGTCATAATTTTGCATTGCATACTGCATTGCATGGATTGTGATGTCATAATTTTGCATTGCATACTGCATTGCATGGATCGTGATGTCATAATTTTGCATTAAATGATGCTTTGCATGGATTATGATGTCATAATTTTGCATTGCATACTGCATTGCATGGATTGTGATGTCATAATTTTGCATTAAATTATGCTTTGCATGGATTATTATGTCATAATTTTGCATTGCATACTGCATTGCGTGGATTGTGATGTCATAATTTTGCATTGCATGGATTGTGATGTCATAATTTTGCATTGCATACTGCATTGCATGGATTGTGATGTCATAATTTTGCATTAAATGATGCTTTGCATGGATTGTGATGTCATAATTTTGCATTGCAGACTGCATTGCATGGATTGTGATGTCATAATTTTGCATTAAATGATGCTTTGCATGGATTATGATGTCATAATTTTGCATTGCATACTGCATTGCATGGATTGTGATGTCATAATTTTGCATTGCATACTGCATTGCATGGATTGTGATGTCATAATTTTGCATTGCATACTGCATTGCACGGATTGTGATGTCATAATGTTGCATTAAATTATGCTTTGCCTGGATTGTGATGTCATAATTTTGCTTTGCATACTGCATTGCATGGATTGTGATGTCATAATTTTGCATTAAATTATGCTTTGCATGGATTATTATGTCATAATTTTGCATTGCATACTGCATTGCATGAATTGTGATGTCATAATGTTGCATTGCATACTGCATTGCATGGATCGTGATGTCATAATTTTGCATTAAATGATGCTTTGCATGGATTGTGATGTCATAATTTTGCTTTGCATACTGCATTGCATGGATTGTGATGTCATAATTTTGCATTAAAATATGCTTTGCATGGATTATGATGTCATAATTTAATTTGCATACTGCATTGCATGAATTGTGATGTCATAATTTTGCATTAAATGATGCTTTGCATGAATTATGATGTCATAATGTTGCATTGCATACTGCATTGCATGGATTGTGATGTCATAATTTTGCATTGCATACTGCATTGCATGGATTGTGATGTCATAATTTTGCATTAAATGATGCTTTGCATGGATTGTGATGTCATAATTTTGCATTGCATACTGCATTGCATGGATTGTGATGTCATAATTTTGCATTGCATACTGCATTGCATGGATTGTGATGTTATAATTTTGCATTAAATGATGCTTTGCATGGATTGTGATGTCATAATTTTGCATTGCATACTGCATGGCATGGATCGTGATGTCATAATTTTGCATTAAATTATGCTTTGCATGGATTGTGATGTCATAATTTTGCTTTGCATACTGCATTGCATGGATTGTGATGTCATAATTTTGCATTGCATACTGCATTGCATGGATTGTGATGTCATAATTTTGCATTAAATGATGCTTTGCATGGATTATGATGTCATAATTTTGCATTGCATACTGCATTGCATGGATTGTGATGTCATAATTTTGCATTAAATTATGCTTTGCATGGATTATTATGTCATAATTTTGCATTGCATACTGCATTGCATGGATTGTGATGTCATAATTTTGCATTGCATGGATTGTGATGTCATAATTTTGCATTGCAGACTGCATTGCATGGATTGTGATGTCATAATTTTGCATTAAATGATGCTTTGCATGGATTATGATGTCATAATTTTGCATTGCATACTGCATTGCACGGATTGTGATGTCATAATTTTGCATTGCATACTGCATTGCATGGATTGTGATGTCATAATTTTGCATTGCATACTGCATTGCATGGATTGTGATGTCATAATTTTGCATTAAATGATGCTGTGCATGGATTGTGATGTCATAATTTTGCTTTGCATACTGCATTGCATGGATTGTGATGTCATCATTTTGCATTGCATACTGCATTGCATGGATTGTGATGTCATCATTTTGCATTAAATGATGCTTTGCATGGATTATGATGTCATAATTTTGCATTGCATACTGCATTGCATGGATTGTGATGTCATAATTTTGCATTGCATACTGCATTGCATGGATTGTGATGTCATAATTTTGCATTGCATACTGCATTGCATGGATCGTGATGTCATAATTTTGCATTAAATGATGCTTTGCATGGATTATGATGTCATAATTTTGCATTGCATACTGCATTGCACGGATTGTGATGTCATAATTTTGCATTGCATACTGCATTGCATGAATTGTGATGTCATAATTTTGCATTGCATACTGCATTGCATGGATCGTGATGTCATAATTTTGCATTAAATGATGCTTTGCATGGATTGTGATGTCATAATTTTGCATTGCATACTGCATTGCATGGATCGTGATGTCATAATTTTGCATTAAATGATGCTTTGCATGGATTGTGATGTCATAATTTTGCTTTGCATACTGCATTGCATGGATTGTGATGTCATAATTTTGCATTAAATGATGCTTTGCATGGATTATGATGTCATAATTTTGCATTGCATACTGCATTGCATGGATTGTGATGTCATATTTTGCATTACATGTTGCATTGCTTGGATTGTGATGTCATAATTTTGCATTAAATGATGTTTTGCATGGATTGTGATGTCATATATTTGCATTAAATGATGCTTTGCATGGATTGTGATGTCATAATTTTGCATTGCATACTGCATTTCATGGATCGTGATGTCATAATTTTGCATTAAATGATGCTTTGCATGGATTGTGATGTCATAATTTTGCTTTGCATACTGCATTGCATGGATTGTGATGTCATAATTTTGCATTAAATGATGCTTTGCATGGATTATGATGTCATAATTTTGCATTGCATACTGCATATCATGGATTGTGATGTCATAATTTTGCATTGCATACTGCATTGCATGGACTGTGATGTCATAATTTTGCATTAAATGATGCTTTGCATGGATTATGATGTCATAATTTTGCATTGCATACTGCATTGCATGGATTGTGATATCATAATTTTGCATTGCATACTGCATTGCTTGGATTGTGGTGTCATAATTTTGCATTGCATACTGCATTGCATGGATTGTGATGTCATAATTTTGCATTAAATGATGCTTTGCATGGATTGTGATGTCAGAATTTTGCATTGCAGACTGCATTGCACGGATTGTGATGTCATAATTTTGCATTGCATACTGCATTGCATGGATTGTGATGTCATAATTTTGCATTGCATACTGCATTGCATGGATCGTGATGTCATAATTTTGCATTAAATGATGCTTTGCATGGATTGTGATGTCATAATTTTGCATTGCATACTGCATTGCATGGACTGTGATGTCATAATTTTGCATTAAATGATGCTCTGCAAGGATTATGATGTAATAATTTTGCATTGCATACTGCATTGCATGGATTGTGATATCATAATTTTGCATTGCATACTGCATTGCTTGGATTGTGGTGTCATAATTTTGCATTGCATACTGCATTGCATGGATTGTGATGTCATAATTTTGCATTAAATGATGCTTTGCATGGATTATGATGTCATAATTTTGCATTGCATACTGCATTGCATGGATTGTGATGTCATAATTTTGCATTGCATACTGCATTGCATGGATTGTGATATCATAAGTTTGCATTGCATACTGCATTGCTTGGATTGTGATATCATAATTTTGCATTGCATACTGCATTGCGTGGATTGTGATGTCATAATTTTGCATTGCAAACTGCATTGCATGGATTGTGATGTCATAATGTTGCATTAAATTATGCTTTGCCTGGATTGTGATGTCATAATTTTGCTTTGCATACTGCATTGCATGGATTGTGATGTCATAATTTTGCATTAAATTATGCTTTGCATGGATTATTATGTCATAATTTTGCATTGCATACTGCATTGCATGGATTGTGATGTCATAATTTTGCATTGCATACTGCATTGCATGGATCGTGATGTCATAATTTTGCATTAAATGATGCTTTGCATGGATTGTGATGTCATAATTTTGCTTTGCATACTGCATTGCATGGATTGTGATGTCATAATTTTGCATTAAAATATGCTTTGCATGGATTATGATGTCATAATTTAATTTGCATACTGCATTGCATGAATTGTGATGTCATAATTTTGCATTAAATGATGCTTTGCATGAATTATGATGTCATAATGTTGCATTGCTTACTGCATTGCATGGATTGTGATGTCATAATTTTGCATTGCATACTGCATTGCATGGATTGTGATGTCATAATTTTGCATTAAATGATGCTTTGCATGGATTGTGATGTCATAATTTTGCATTGCATACTGCATTGCATGGATTGTGATGTCATAATTTTGCATTGCATACTGCATTGCATGGATTGTGATGTCATAATTTTGCATTAAATGATGCTTTGCATGGATTGTGATGTCATAATTTTGCATTGCATACTGCATTGCATGGATTGTAATGTCATAATTTTGCATTAAATGATGCTTTGCATGGATTATGATGTCATAATTTTGCATTGCATACTGCATTGCATGGATTGTGATGTCATAATTTTGCATTAAATTATGCTTTGCATGGATTATTATGTCATAATTTTGCATTGCATACTGCATTGCATGGATTGTGATGTCATAATTTTGCATTGCATGGATTGTGATGTCAGAATTTTGCATTGCATACTGCATTGCATGGATTGTGATGTCATAATTTTGCATTAAATGATGCTTTGCATGGATTGTGATGTCATAATTTTGCATTGCAGACTGCATTGCATGGATTGTGATGTCATAATTTTGCATTAAATGATGCTTTGCGTGGATTATGATGTCATAATTTTGCATTGCATACTGCATTGCACGGATTGTGATGTCATAATTTTGCATTGCATACTGCATTGCATGGATTGTGATGTCATATTTTTGCATTGCATACTGCATTGCATGGATTGTGATGTCATAATTTTGCATTAAATGATGCTTTGCATGGGTTGTGATGTCATAATTTTGCTTTGCATACTGCATTGCATGGATTGTGATGTCATCATTTTGCATTGCATACTGCATTGCATGGATTGTGATGTCATCATTTTGCATTAAATGATGCTTTGCATGGATTATGATGTCATAATTGTGCATTGCATACTGCATTGCATGGATTGTGATGTCATAATTTTGCATTGCATACTGCATTGCATGGATTGTGATGTCATAATTTTGCATTAAAATATGCTTTGCATGGATTGTGATGTCATAATTTTGCATTGCATACTGTATTGCATTGATTGTGATGTCATAATTTTGCATTGCATACTGTATTGCATTGATTGTGATGTCATAATTTTGCATTAAATGATGCTTTGCATGGATTATGATGTCATAATTTTGCATTGCATACTGCATTGCATGGATTGTGATATCATAATTTTGCATTGCATACTGCATTGCTTGGATTGTGATGTCATAATTTTGCATTGCATACTGCATTGCATGGATTGTGATGTCGTAATTTTGCATTAAATGATGCTTTGCATGGATTGTGATGTCATAATTTTGCATTGCATACTACATTGCATGGATTGTGATGTCATAATTCTGCATTGCATACTGCATTGCATGGATTATGATGTCATAATTTTGCATTGCATAATGCATTGCATGGATTGTGATGTCATAATTTTGCATTGCATACTGCATTGCATGGATTGTGATGTCATAATTTTGCATTAAAATATGCTTTGCATGGATTGTGATGTCACAATTTTGCATTGCATACTGTATTGCATGGATTGTGATGTCATAATTTTGCATTAAATGATGCTTTGCATGGATTGTGATGTCATAATTTTGCATTGCATACTGCATTGCATGGATTGTGATGTCATAATTTTGCATTAAATGATGCTTTGCATGGATTATGATGTCATAATTTTGCATTGCATACTGCATTGCACGGGTTGTGATGTCATAATTTTGCATTGCATACTGCATTGCATGGATTGTGATGTTATAATTTTGCATTGCATACTGCATTGCATGGATCGTGATGTCATAATTTTGCATTAAATGATGCTTTGCATGGATTGTGATGTCATAATTTTGCATTGCATACTGCATTGCATGGATCGTGATGTCATAATTTTGCATTAAATGATGCTTTGCATGGATTGTGATGTCATAATTTTGCTTTGCATACTGCATTGCATGGATTGTGATGTCATAATTTTGCATTAAATGATGCTTTGCATGGATTATGATGTCATAATTTTGCATTGCATACTGCATTGCATGGATTGTGATGTCATAATTTTGCATTAAATGATGCTTTGCATGAATTATGATGTCATAATTTTGCATTGCATACTGCATTGCATGGATTGTGATGTCATAATTTTGCATTGCATACTGCATTGCATGGATTGTGATGTCATATTTTGCATTACATGTTGCATTGCTTGGATTGTGATGTCATAATTTTGCATTAAATGATGTTTTGCATGGATTGTGATGTCATATATTTGCATTAAATGATGCTTTGCATGGATTGTGATGTCATAATTTTGCATTGCATACTGCATTTCATGGATCGTGATGTCACAATTTTGCATTAAATGATGCTTTGCATGGATTGTGATGTCATAATTTTGCTTTGCATACTGCATTGCATGTATTGTGATGTCATAATTTTGCATTAAATGATGCTTTGCATGGATTATGATGTCATAATTTTGCATTGCATACTGCATATCATGGATTGTGATGTCATAATTTTGCATTGCATACTGCATTGCATGGACTGTGATGTCATAATTTTGCATTAAATGATGCTTTGCATGGATTATGATGTCATAATTTTGCATTGCATACTGCATTGCATGGATTGTGATATCATAATTTTGCATTGCATACTGCATTGCTTGGATTGTGTTGTCATAATTTTGCATTGCATACTGCATTGCATGGATTGTGATGTCATAATTTTGCATTAAATGATGCTTTGCATGGATTATGATGTCATAATTTTGCATTGCATACTGCATTGCATGGATTGTGATGTCATAATTTTGCATTGCATACTGCATTGCATGGATTGTGATATCATAATTTTGCATTGCATACTGCATTGCTTGGATTGTGATGTCATAATTTTGCATTGCATACTGCATATCATGGATTGTGATGTCATAATTTTGCATTGCATACTGCATTGCATGGACTGTGATGTCATAAATTTGCTTTGCATACTGCATTGCATGGATTGTGATGTCATAATTTTGCATTAAATTATGCTTTGCATGGATTATTATGTCATAATTTTGCATTGCATACTGCATTGCATGGATTGTGATGTCATAATTTTGCATTGCATACTGCATTGCATGGATCGTGATGTCATAATTTTGCATTAAATGATGCTTTGCATGGATTGTGATGTCATAATTTTGCTTTGCATACTGCATTGCATGGATTGTGATGTCATAATTTTGCATTAAAATATGCTTTGCATGGATTATGATGTCATAATTTAATTTGCATACTGCATTGCATGAATTGTGATGTCATAATTTTGCATTAAATGATGCTTTGCATGAATTATGATGTCATAATGTTGCATTGCTTACTGCATTGCATGGATTGTGATGTCATAATTTTGCATTGCATACTGCATTGCATGGATTGTGATGTCATAATTTTGCATTAAATGATGCTTTGCATGGATTGTGATGTCATAATTTTGCTTTGCATACTGCATTGCATGGATTGTGATATCATAATTTTGCATTAAATGATGCTTTGCATGGATTATGATGTCATAATTTTGCATTGCATACTGCATTGCATGGATTGTGATGTCATAATTTTGCATTGCATACTGCATTGCATGGATTGTGATGTCATATTTTGCATTACATGTTGCATTGCTTGGATTGTGATGTCATAATTTTGCATTAAATGATGTTTTGCATGGATTGTGATGTCATATATTTGCATTAAATGATGCTTTGCATGGATTGTGATGTCATAATTTTGCATTGCATACTGCATTTCATGGATCGTGATGTCATAATTTTGCATTAAATGATGTTTTGCATGGATTGTGATGTCATAATTTTGCTTTGCATACTGCATTGCATGGATTGTGATGTCATAATTTTGCATTAAATGATGCTTTGCATGGATTATGATGTCATAATTTTGCATTGCATACTGCATATCATGGATTGTGATGTCATAATTTTGCATTGCATACTGCATTGCATGGACTGTGATGTCATAATTTTGCATTAAATGATGCTTTGCATGGATTATGATGTCATAATTTAATTTGCATACTGCATTGCATGGATTGTGATGTCATAATTTTGCATTAAATGATGCTTTGCATGGATTGTGATGTCATAATTTTGCATTGCATACTGCATTGCATGGATCGTGATGTCATAATTTTGCATTAAATTATGCTTTGCATGGATTGTGATGTCATAATTTTGCTTTGCATACTGCATTGCATGGATTGTGATGTCATAATTTTGCATTGCATACTGCATTGCATGGATTGTGATGTCATAATTTTGCATTAAATGATGCTTTGCATGGATTATGATGTCATAATTTTGCATTGCATACTGCATTGCATGGATTGTAATGTCATAATTTTCCATTAAATTATGCTTTGCATGGATTATTATGTCATCATTTTGCATTGCATACTGCATTGCATGGATTGTGATGTCATAATTTTGCATTGCATGGATTGTGATGTCATAATTTTGCATTGCATACTGCATTGCATGGATTGTGATGTCATAATTTTGCATTAAATGATGCTTTGCATGGATCGTGATGTCATAATTTTGCATTAAATGATGCTTTGCATGGATTGTGATGTCATAATTTTGCTTTGCATACTGCATTGCATGGATTGTGATGTCATAATTTTGCATTAAATGATGCTTTGCATGGATTATGATGTCATAATTTTGCATTGCATACTGCATTGCATGGATTGTGATGTCATAATTTTGCATTAAATGATGCTTTGCATGAATTATGATGTCATAATTTTGCATTGCATACTGCATTGCATGGATTGTGATGTCATAATTTTGCATTGCATACTGCATTGCATGGATTGTGATGTCATATTTTGCATTACATGTTGCATTGCTTGGATTGTGATGTCATAATTTTGCATTACATGTTGCATTGCTTGGATTGTGATGTCATATATTTGCATTAAATGATGCTTTGCATGGATTGTAATGTCATAATTTTGCATTGCATACTGCATTTCATGGATCGTGATGTCATAATTTTGCATTAAATGATGCTTTGCATGGATTATGATGTCATAATTTTGCTTTGCATACTGCATTGCATGGATTGTGATGTCATAATTTTGCATTAAATGATGCTTTGCATGGATTATGATGTCATAATTTTGCATTGCATACTGCATATCATGGATTGTGATGTCATAATTTTGCATTGCATACTGCATTGCATGGACTGTGATGTCATAATTTTGCATTAAATGATGCTTTGCATGGATTATGATGTCATAATTTAATTTGCATACTGCATTGCATGGATTGTGATGTCATAATTTTGCATTAAATGATGCTTTGCATGGATTGTGATGTCATAATTTTGCATTGCATACTGCATTGCATGGATCGTGATGTCATAATTTTGCATTAAATTATGCTTTGCATGGATTGTGATGTCATAATTTTGCTTTGCATACTGCATTGCATGGATTGTGATGTCATAATTTTGCATTGCATACTGCATTGCATGGATTGTGATGTCATAATTTTGCATTAAATGATGCTTTGCATGGATTATGATGTCATAATTTTGCATTGCATACTGCATTGCATGGATTGTAATGTCATAATTTTCCATTAAATTATGCTTTGCATGGATTATTATGTCATCATTTTGCATTGCATACTGCATTGCATGGATTGTGATGTCATAATTTTGCATTGCATGGATTGTGATGTCATAATTTTGCATTGCATACTGCATTGCATGGATTGTGATGTCATAATTTTGCATTAAATGATGCTTTGCATGGATCGTGATGTCATAATTTTGCATTAAATGATGCTTTGCATGGATTGTGATGTCATAATTTTGCTTTGCATACTGCATTGCATGGATTGTGATGTCATAATTTTGCATTAAATGATGCTTTGCATGGATTATGATGTCATAATTTTGCATTGCATACTGCATTGCATGGATTGTGATGTCATAATTTTGCATTAAATGATGCTTTGCATGAATTATGATGTCATAATTTTGCATTGCATACTGCATTGCATGGATTGTGATGTCATAATTTTGCATTGCATACTGCATTGCATGGATTGTGATGTCATATTTTGCATTACATGTTGCATTGCTTGGATTGTGATGTCATAATTTTGCATTACATGTTGCATTGCTTGGATTGTGATGTCATATATTTGCATTAAATGATGCTTTGCATGGATTGTAATGTCATAATTTTGCATTGCATACTGCATTTCATGGATCGTGATGTCATAATTTTGCATTAAATGATGCTTTGCATGGATTGTGATGTCATAATTTTGCTTTGCATACTGCATTGCATGGATTGTGATGTCATAATTTTGCATTAAATGATGCTTTGCATGGATTATGATGTCATAATTTTGCATTGCATACTGCATTGCATGGACTGTGATGTCATAATTTTGCATTAAATGATGCTTTGCATGGATTATGATGTCATAATTTTGCATTGCATACTGCATTGCATGGATTGTGATATCATACTTTTGCATTGCATACTGCATTGCATGGATTGTGATGTCATAATTTTGCATTGCATACTGCATTGCATGGATTGTGATGTCATAATGTTGCATTAAATTATGCTTTGCATGGATTGTGATGTCATTTTTTTGCTTTGCATACTGCATTGCATGGATTGTGATGTCATAATTTTGCATTAAATTATGCTTTGCATGGATTATTATGTCATAATTTTGCATTGCATACTGCATTGCATGGATTGTGATGTCATAATTTTGCATTGCATGGATTGTGATGTCATAATTTTGCATTGCATACTGCATTGCATGGATTGTGATGTCATAATTTTGCATTAATTTATGCTTTGCATGGATTGTGATGTCATAATTTTGGATTAAAATATGCTTTGCATGGATTGTGATGTCATAATTTTGCATTGCATACTGTATTGCATTGATTGTGATGTCATAATTTTGCATTAATTTATGCTTTGCATGGATTATGATGTCATAATTTTGCATTGCATACTGCATTGCACGGATTGTGATGTCATAATTTTGCATTGCATACTGCATTGCATGGATCGTGATGTCATAATTTTGCATTAAATGATGCTTTGCATGGATTATGATGTCATAATTTTGCATTGCATACTGCATTGCATGGATTGTGATATCATAATTTTGCATTGCATACTGCATTGCTTGGATTGTGGTGTCATAATTTTTGCATTGCATACTGCATTGCATGGATTGTGATGTCATAATTTTGCATTAAATGATGCTTTGCATGGATTATGATGTCATAATTTTGCATTGCATACTGCATTGCATGGATTGTGATGTCATAATTTTGCATTGCATACTTCATTGCATGGATTGTGATATCATAATTTTGCATTGCATACTGCATTGCATGGATTGTGATGTCATAATTTTGCTTTGCATACTGCATTGCATGGATTGTGATGTCATAAGTTTGCATTAAAATATGCTTTGCATGGATTATGATGTCATAATTTAATTTGCATACTGCATTGCATGGATTGTGATGTCATAATTTTGCATTAAATGATGCTTTGCATGAATTATGATGTCATAATGTTGCATTGCATACTGCATTGCATGGATTGTGATGTCATAATTTTGCATTGCATACTGCATTGCATGGATTGTGATGTCATAATTTTGCATTAAATGATGCTTTGCATGGATTGTGATGTCATAATTTTGCATTGCAGACTGCATTGCATGGATTGTGATGTCATAATTTTGCATTAAATGATGCTTTGCATGGATTATGATGTCATAATTTTGCATTGCATACTGCATTGCACGGATTGTGATGTCATAATTTTGCATTGCATACTGCATTGCATGAATTGTGATGTCATAATTTTGCATTGCATACTGCATTGCATGGATTGTGATGTCATAATTTTGCATTGCATACTGCATTGCATGGATTGTGATGTCATAATTTTGCATTGCATACTGCATTGCATGGATTGTGATGTCATAATTTTGCATTAAATGATGCTTTGCATGGTTTATGATGTCATAATTTTGCATTGCATACTGCATTGCATGGATTGTGATATCATAATTTTGCATTGCTTGGATTGTGATGTCATAATTTTGCATTGCATACTGCATTGCATGGATTGTGATATCATAATTTTGCATTGCATACTCCATTGCATGGATTGTGATGTCATAATTTTGCATTGCATACTGCATTGCATGGATTGTGATGTCATAATGTTGCATTAAATTATGCTTTGCATGGATTGTGATGTCATAATTTTGCTTTGCATACTGCATTGCATGGATTGTGATTCCATAATTTTGCATTACATTATGCTTTGCATGGATTATTATGTCATAATGTTGCATTGCATACTGCATTGCATGGATTGTGATGTCATAATTTTGCATTGCATGGATTGTGATGTCATAATTTTGCATTGCATACTGCATTGCATGGATTGTGATGTCACAATTTTGCATTAAATGATGCTTTGCATGGATTATGACGTCATAATTTTGCATTGCATACTGCATTGCATGGATTGTGATGTCATCATTTTGCATTGCATACTGCATTGCATGGATTGTGATGTCATAATTTTGCATTAAATGATGCTTTGCATGGATTATGATGTCATGATTTTGCATTGCATACTGCATTGCATGGATTGTGATGTCATAATTTTGCATTGCATACTGCATTGCATGGATTGTGATGTCATAATTTTGCATTAAAATATGCTTTGCATGGATTGTGATGTCATCATTTTGCATTGCATACTGTATTGCATGGATTGTGATGTCATAATTTTACATTAAATGATACTTTGCATGGATTATGATGTCATAATTTTGCATTGCATACTGCATTGCACGGATTGTGATGTCATAATTTTGCATTGCATACTGCATTGCATGGATCGTGATGTCATAATTTTGCATTAAATGATGCTTTGCATGGATTGTGATGTCATAATTTTGCATTGCATACTGCATTGCATGGATCGTGATGTCATAATTTTGCATTGCATACTGCATTGCATGGATTGTGATGTCATAATTTTGCATTAAATGATGCTTTGCATGGATTATGATGTCATAATTTTGCATTGCATACTGCATTGCATGGATTGTGATATCATAATTTTGCATTGCATACTGCATTGCTTGGATTGTGATGTCATAATTTTGCATTGCATACTGCATTGCATGGATTGTGATGTCATAATTTTGCATTAAATTATGCTTTGCATGGATTATTATGTCATTATTTTGCATTGCATACTGCATTGCATGGATTGTGATGTCATAATTTTGCATTGCATGGATTGTGATGTCATAATTTTGCATTAAATGATGCTTTGCATGGATTATGATGTCATAATTTTGCATTGCATACTGCATTGCATGGATTGTAATGTCATAATTTTCCATTAAATTATGCTTTGCATGGATTATTATGTCATCATTTTGCATTGCATACTGCATTGCATGGATTGTGATGTCATAATTTTGCATTGCATGGATTGTGATGTCATAATTTTGCATTGCATACTGCATTGCATGGATTGTGATGTCATAATTTTGCATTAAATGATGCTTTGCATGGATCGTGATGTCATAATTTTGCATTAAATGATGCTTTGCATGGATTGTGATGTCATAATTTTGCTTTGCATACTGCATTGCATGGATTGTGATGTCATAATTTTGCATTAAATGATGCTTTGCATGGATTATGATGTCATAATTTTGCATTGCATACTGCATTGCATGGATTGTGATGTCATAATTTTGCATTAAATGATGCTTTGCATGAATTATGATGTCATAATTTTGCATTGCATACTGCATTGCATGGATTGTGATGTCATAATTTTGCATTGCATACTGCATTGCATGGATTGTGATGTCATATTTTGCATTACATGTTGCATTGCTTGGATTGTGATGTCATAATTTTGCATTACATGTTGCATTGCTTGGATTGTGATGTCATATATTTGCATTAAATGATGCTTTGCATGGATTGTAATGTCATAATTTTGCATTGCATACTGCATTTCATGGATCGTGATGTCATAATTTTGCATTAAATGATGCTTTGCATGGATTATGATGTCATAATTTTGCATTGCATACTGCATTGCATGGACTGTGATGTCATAATTTTGCATTAAATGATGCTTTGCATGGATTATGATGTCATAATTTTGCATTGCATACTGCATTGCATGGATTGTGATATCATACTTTTGCATTGCATACTGCATTGCATGGATTGCGATGTCATAATGTTGCATTAAATTATGCTTTGCATGGATTGTGATGTCATTTTTTTGCTTTGCATACTGCATTGCATGGATTGTGATGTCATAATTTTGCATTAAATTATGCTTTGCATGGATTATTATGTCATAATTTTGCATTGCATACTGCATTGCATGGATCGTGATGTCATAATTTTGCATTAAATGATGCTTTGCATGGATTATGATGTCATAATTTTGCATTGCATACTGCATTGCATGGATTGTGATATCATAATTTTGCATTGCATACTGCATTGCTTGGATTGTGGTGTCATAATTTTTGCATTGCATACTGCATTGCATGGATTGTGATGTCATAATTTTGCATTAAATGATGCTTTGCATGGATTATGATGTCATAATTTTGCATTGCATACTGCATTGCATGGATTGTGATGTCATAATTTTGCATTGCATACTTCATTGCATGGATTGTGATATCATAATTTTGCATTGCATACTGCATTGCATGGATTGTGATGTCATAATTTTGCTTTGCATACTGCATTGCATGGATTGTGATGTCATAAGTTTGCATTAAAATATGCTTTGCATGGATTATGATGTCATAATTTAATTTGCATACTGCATTGCATGGATTGTGATGTCATAATTTTGCATTAAATGATGCTTTGCATGAATTATGATGTCATAATGTTGCATTGCATACTGCATTGCATGGATTGTGATGTCATAATTTTGCATTGCATACTGCATTGCATGGATTGTGATGTCATAATTTTGCATTAAATGATGCTTTGCATGGATTGTGATGTCATAATTTTGCATTGCAGACTGCATTGCATGGATTGTGATGTCATAATTTTGCATTAAATGATGCTTTGCATGGATTATGATGTCATAATTTTGCATTGCATACTGCATTGCACGGATTGTGATGTCATAATTTTGCATTGCATACTGCATTGCATGAATTGTGATGTCATAATTTTGCATTGCATACTGCATTGCATGGATTGTGATGTCATAATTTTGCATTGCATACTGCATTGCATGGATTGTGATGTCATAATTTTGCATTGCATACTGCATTGCATGGATTGTGATGTCATAATTTTGCATTAAATGATGCTTTGCATGGTTTATGATGTCATAATTTTGCATTGCATACTGCATTACATGGATTGTGATATCATAATTTTGCATTGCTTGGATTGTGATGTCATAATTTTGCATTGCATACTGCATTGCATGGATTGTGATATCATAATTTTGCATTGCATACTCCATTGCATGGATTGTGATGTCATAATTTTGCATTGCATACTGCATTGCATGGATTGTGATGTCATAATGTTGCATTAAATTATGCTTTGCATGGATTGTGATGTCATAATTTTGCTTTGCATACTGCATTGCATGGATTGTGATTCCATAATTTTGCATTACATTATGCTTTGCATGGATTATTATGTCATAATGTTGCATTGCATACTGCATTGCATGGATTGTGATGTCATAATTTTGCATTGCATGGATTGTGATGTCATAATTTTGCATTGCATACTGCATTGCATGGATTGTGATGTCACAATTTTGCATTAAATGATGCTTTGCATGGATTATGACGTCATAATTTTGCATTGCATACTGCATTGCATGGATTGTGATGTCATCATTTTGCATTGCATACTGCATTGCATGGATTGTGATGTCATAATTTTGCATTAAATGATGCTTTGCATGGATTATGATGTCATGATTTTGCATTGCATACTGCATTGCATGGATTGTGATGTCATAATTTTGCATTGCATACTGCATTGCATGGATTGTGATGTCATAATTTTGCATTAAAATATGCTTTGCATGGATTGTGATGTCATCATTTTGCATTGCATACTGTATTGCATGGATTGTGATGTCATAATTTTACATTAAATGATGCTTTGCATGGATTATGATGTCATAATTTTGCATTGCATACTGCATTGCATGGATTGTGATATCATAATTTTGCATTGCATACTGCATTGCTTGGATTGTGATGTCATAATTTTGCATTGCATACTGCATTGCATGGATTGTGATGTCATAATTTTGCATTAAATTATGCTTTGCATGGATTATTATGTCATTATTTTGCATTGCATACTGCATTGCATGGATTGTGATGTCATAATTTTGCATTGCATGGATTGTGATGTCATAATTTTGCATTAAATGATGCTTTGCATGGATTATGATGTCATAATTTTGCATTGCATACTGCATTGCATGGATTGTAATGTCATAATTTTCCATTAAATTATGCTTTGCATGGATTATTATGTCATCATTTTGCATTGCATACTGCATTGCATGGATTGTGATGTCATAATTTTGCATTGCATGGATTGTGATGTCATAATTTTGCATTGCATACTGCATTGCATGGATTGTGATGTCATAATTTTGCATTAAATGATGCTTTGCATGGATCGTGATGTCATAATTTTGCATTAAATGATGCTTTGCATGGATTGTGATGTCATAATGTTGCATTGCATACTGCATTGCATGGATTGTGAAGTCATAACTTTGCATTAAATGATGCTTTGCATGGATTGTGATGTCATAATTTTGCATTGCATACTACATTGCATGGATTGTGATGTCATAATTTTGCATTGCATGGATTGTGATGTCATAATTTTGCATTGCATACTACATTGCATGGATTGTGATGTCATAATTTTGCATTGCATACTACATTGCATGGATTGTGATGTCATAATTTTGCATTGCATACTGCATTGCATGGATTGTGATGTCATAATTTTGCATTAAATGATGCTTTGCATGGATTGTGATGTCATAATTTTGCATTGCATACTGCATTGCATGGATTGTGATGTCATAATTTTGCATTAGATGTTGCATTGCTTGGATTTTGATGTCATAATTCTGCATTGCATACTGCATTGCATGGATTGTGATGTCATAATTTTGCATTAAATGATGCTTTGCATGGATTGTGATGTATTAATTTTACATTGCATACTGCATTGCATGGATTGTGATGTCATAATTTTGCATTGCATACTACATTGCATAGATTGTGATGTCATAATTTTGCATTGCATACTGCATTGCATGGATTGTGATGTCAGAATTTTGCATTAAATGATGCTTTGCATGGATTGTGATGTCATAATTTTGCATTGCATACTGCATTGCATGGATTGTGATGTCATAATTTTGCATTAAATGTTGCATTGCTTGGATTGTGATGTCATACTTTTGCATTGCATACTGCATTGCATGGATTGTGATGTCATAATTTTGCATTGCATACTGCATTGCATGGATTGTAATGTCATAAATTTGCATTAAATAATGCTTTGCATGGATTATGATGTCATAATTTTGCATTGCATACTGCATTGCATGGATTGTGAAGTCATAACTTTGCATTAAATGATGCTTTGCATGGATTGTGATGTCATAATTTTGCATTGCATACTACATTGCATGGATTGTGATGTCATAATTTTGCACTGCATACTGCATTGCATGGATTGTGATGTCATAATTTTGCATTAAATTATGCTTTGCATGGAATGTGATGTCATAATTTTGCATTGCATACTGCATTGCATGGATTGTGATGTCATAATTTTGCATTAGATGTTGCATTGCTTGGATTTTGATGTCATAATTCTGCATTGCATACTGCATTGCATGGATTGTGATGTCTTACTTTTGCATTGCATACTGCATTGCATGGATTGTGATGTCATAATTTTGCATTAAATGATGCTTTGCATGGATTGTGATGTCATAATTTTGCATTGCATACTGCATTGCATGGATTGTGATGTCATAATTTTGCATTAAATGATGCTTTGCATGGATTGTGATGTCATAATTTTGCATTGCATACTGCATTGCATGGATTGTGATGTCATCATTTTGCATTAGATGTTGCATTGCTTGGATTTTGATGTCATAATTTTGCTTTGCATACTGCATTGCATGGATTGTGATGTCATAATTTTGCATTGCATACTGCATTGCATGGATTGTGATGTCATAATTTTGCATTAAATGATGCTTTGCATGGATTGTGATGTCATAATTTTGCTTTGCATACTGCATTGCATGGATTGTGATATCATAATTTTGCATTAAATGATGCTTTGCATGGATTATGATGTCATAATTTTGCATTGCATACTGCATTGCATGGATTGTGATGTCATAATTTTGCATTAAATGATGCTTTGCATGAATTATGATGTCATAATTTTGCATTGCATACTGCATTGCATGGATTGTGATGTCATAATTTTGCATTGCATACTGCATTGCATGGATTGTGATGTCATATTTTGCATTACATGTTGCATTGCTTGGATTGTGATGTCATAATTTTGCATTAAATGATGTTTTGCATGGATTGTGATGTCATATATTTGCATTAAATGATGCTTTGCATGGATTGTGATGTCATAATTTTGCATTGCATACTGCATTTCATGGATCGTGATGTCATAATTTTGCATTAAATGATGTTTTGCATGGATTGTGATGTCATAATTTTGCTTTGCATACTGCATTGCATGGATTGTGATGTCATAATTTTGCATTAAATGATGCTTTGCATGGATTATGATGTCATAATTTTGCATTGCATACTGCATATCATGGATTGTGATGTCATAATTTTGCATTGCATACTGCATTGCATGGACTGTGATGTCATAATTTTGCATTAAATGATGCTTTGCATGGATTATGATGTCATAATTTAATTTGCATACTGCATTGCATGGATTGTGATGTCATAATTTTGCATTAAATGATGCTTTGCATGGATTGTGATGTCATAATTTTGCATTGCATACTGCATTGCATGGATCGTGATGTCATAATTTTGCATTAAATTATGCTTTGCATGGATTGTGATGTCATAATTTTGCTTTGCATACTGCATTGCATGGATTGTGATGTCATAATTTTGCATTGCATACTGCATTGCATGGATTGTGATGTCATAATTTTGCATTAAATGATGCTTTGCATGGATTATGATGTCATAATTTTGCATTGCATACTGCATTGCATGGATTGTAATGTCATAATTTTCCATTAAATTATGCTTTGCATGGATTATTATGTCATCATTTTGCATTGCATACTGCATTGCATGGATTGTGATGTCATAATTTTGCATTGCATGGATTGTGATGTCATAATTTTGCATTGCATACTGCATTGCATGGATTGTGATGTCATAATTTTGCATTAAATGATGCTTTGCATGGATCGTGATGTCATAATTTTGCATTAAATGATGCTTTGCATGGATTGTGATGTCATAATTTTGCTTTGCATACTGCATTGCATGGATTGTGATGTCATAATTTTGCATTAAATGATGCTTTGCATGGATTATGATGTCATAATTTTGCATTGCATACTGCATTGCATGGATTGTGATGTCATAATTTTGCATTAAATGATGCTTTGCATGAATTATGATGTCATAATTTTGCATTGCATACTGCATTGCATGGATTGTGATGTCATAATTTTGCATTGCATACTGCATTGCATGGATTGTGATGTCATATTTTGCATTACATGTTGCATTGCTTGGATTGTGATGTCATAATTTTGCATTACATGTTGCATTGCTTGGATTGTGATGTCATATATTTGCATTAAATGATGCTTTGCATGGATTGTAATGTCATAATTTTGCATTGCATACTGCATTTCATGGATCGTGATGTCATAATTTTGCATTAAATGATGCTTTGCATGGATTATGATGTCATAATTTTGCATTGCATACTGCATTGCATGGACTGTGATGTCATAATTTTGCATTAAATGATGCTTTGCATGGATTATGATGTCATAATTTTGCATTGCATACTGCATTGCATGGATTGTGATATCATACTTTTGCATTGCATACTGCATTGCATGGATTGTGATGTCATAATTTTGCATTGCATACTGCATTGCATGGATTGTGATGTCATAATGTTGCATTAAATTATGCTTTGCATGGATTGTGATGTCATTTTTTTGCTTTGCATACTGCATTGCATGGATTGTGATGTCATAATTTTGCATTAAATTATGCTTTGCATGGATTATTATGTCATAATTTTGCATTGCATACTGCATTGCATGGATTGTGATGTCATAATTTTGCATTGCATGGATTGTGATGTCATAATTTTGCATTGCATACTGCATTGCATGGATTGTGATGTCATAATTTTGCATTAATTTATGCTTTGCATGGATTGTGATGTCATAATTTTGGATTAAAATATGCTTTGCATGGATTGTGATGTCATAATTTTGCATTGCATACTGTATTGCATTGATTGTGATGTCATAATTTTGCATTAATTTATGCTTTGCATGGATTATGATGTCATAATTTTGCATTGCATACTGCATTGCACGGATTGTGATGTCATAATTTTGCATTGCATACTGCATTGCATGGATCGTGATGTCATAATTTTGCATTAAATGATGCTTTGTATGGATTATGATGTCATAATTTTGCATTGCATACTGCATTGCATGGATTGTGATATCATAATTTTGCATTGCATACTGCATTGCTTGGATTGTGGTGTCATAATTTTTGCATTGCATACTGCATTGCATGGATTGTGATGTCATAATTTTGCATTAAATGATGCTTTGCATGGATTATGATGTCATAATTTTACATTGCATACTGCATTGCATGGATTGTGATGTCATAATTTTGCATTGCATACTTCATTGCATGGATTGTGATATCATAATTTTGCATTGCATACTGCATTGCATGGATTGTGATGTCATAATTTTGCTTTGCATACTGCATTGCATGGATTGTGATGTCATAAGTTTGCATTAAAATATGCTTTGCATGGATTATGATGTCATAATTTTGCATTAAATGATGCTTTGCATGAATTATGATGTCATAATGTTGCATTGCATACTGCATTGCATGGATTGTGATGTCATAATTTTGCATTGCATACTGCATTGCATGGATTGTGATGTCATAATTTTGCATTAAATGATGCTTTGCATGGATTGTGATGTCATAATTTTGCATTGCAGACTGCATTGCATGGATTGTGATGTCATAATTTTGCATTAAATGATGCTTTGCATGGATTATGATGTCATAATTTTGCATTGCATACTGCATTGCACGGATTGTGATGTCATAATTTTGCATTGCATACTGCATTGCATGAATTGTGATGTCATAATTTTGCATTGCATACTGCATTGCATGGATTGTGATGTCATAATTTTGCATTGCATACTGCATTGCATGGATTGTGATGTCATAATTTTGCATTGCATACTGCATTGCATGGATTGTGATGTCATAATTTTGCATTAAATGATGCTTTGCATGGTTTATGATGTCATAATTTTGCATTGCATACTGCATTGCATGGATTGTGATATCATAATTTTGCATTGCTTGGATTGTGATGTCATAATTTTGCATTGCATACTGCATTGCATGGATTGTGATATCATAATTTTGCATTGCATACTCCATTGCATGGATTGTGATGTCATAATTTTGCATTGCATACTGCATTGCATGGATTGTGATGTCATAATGTTGCATTAAATTATGCTTTGCATGGATTGTGATGTCATAATTTTGCTTTGCATACTGCATTGCATGGATTGTGATTCCATAATTTTGCATTACATTATGCTTTGCATGGATTATTATGTCATAATGTTGCATTGCATACTGCATTGCATGGATTGTGATGTCATAATTTTGCATTGCATGGATTGTGATGTCATAATTTTGCATTGCATACTGCATTGCATGGATTGTGATGTCACAATTTTGCATTAAATGATGCTTTGCATGGATTATGACGTCATAATTTTGCATTGCATACTGCATTGCATGGATTGTGATGTCATCATTTTGCATTGCATACTGCATTGCATGGATTGTGATGTCATAATTTTGCATTAAATGATGCTTTGCATGGATTATGATGTCATGATTTTGCATTGCATACTGCATTGCATGGATTGTGATGTCATAATTTTGCATTGCATACTGCATTGCATGGATTGTGATGTCATAATTTTGCATTAAAATATGCTTTGCATGGATTGTGATGTCATCATTTTGCATTGCATACTGTATTGCATGGATTGTGATGTCATAATTTTACATTAAATGATACTTTGCATGGATTATGATGTCATAATTTTGCATTGCATACTGCATTGCACGGATTGTGATGTCATAATTTTGCATTGCATACTGCATTGCATGGATCGTGATGTCATAATTTTGCATTAAATGATGCTTTGCATGGATTGTGATGTCATAATTTTGCATTGCATACTGCATTGCATGGATCGTGATGTCATAATTTTGCATTGCATACTGCATTGCATGGATTGTGATGTCATAATTTTGCATTAAATGATGCTTTGCATGGATTATGATGTCATAATTTTGCATTGCATACTGCATTGCATGGATTGTGATATCATAATTTTGCATTGCATACTGCATTGCTTGGATTGTGATGTCATAATTTTGCATTGCATACTGCATTGCATGGATTGTGATGTCATAATTTTGCATTAAATTATGCTTTGCATGGATTATTATGTCATTATTTTGCATTGCATACTGCATTGCATGGATTGTGATGTCATAATTTTGCATTGCATGGATTGTGATGTCATAATTTTGCATTAAATGATGCTTTGCATGGATTATGATGTCATAATTTTGCATTGCATACTGCATTGCATGGATTGTAATGTCATAATTTTCCATTAAAGTATGCTTTGCATGGATTATTATGTCATCATTTTGCATTGCATACTGCATTGCATGGATTGTGATGTCATAATTTTGCATTGCATGGATTGTGATGTCATAATTTTGCATTGCATACTGCATTGCATGGATTGTGATGTCATAATTTTGCATTAAATGATGCTTTGCATGGATCGTGATGTCATAATTTTGCATTAAATGATGCTTTGCATGGATTGTGATGTCATAATTTTGCTTTGCATACTGCATTGCATGGATTGTGATGTCATAATTTTGCATTAAATGATGCTTTGCATGGATTATGATGTCATAATTTTGCATTGCATACTGCATTGCATGGATTGTGATGTCATAATTTTGCATTAAATGATGCTTTGCATGAATTATGATGTCATAATTTTGCATTGCATACTGCATTGCATGGATTGTGATGTCATAATTTTGCATTGCATA
Organism: Pseudophryne corroboree; assembly: GCF_028390025.1. Lineage (NCBI taxonomy): Eukaryota > Metazoa > Chordata > Amphibia > Anura > Myobatrachidae > Pseudophryne > Pseudophryne corroboree. The sequence goes on along the minus strand of NW_026970218.1, from coordinate 104,580 downwards.
CTGCATTGCATGGATTGTGATGTCATATTTTGCATTACATGTTGCATTGCTTGGATTGTGATGTCATAATTTTGCATTACATGTTGCATTGCTTGGATTGTGATGTCATATATTTGCATTAAATGATGCTTTGCATGGATTGTAATGTCATAATTTTGCATTGCATACTGCATTTCATGGATCGTGATGTCATAATTTTGCATTAAATGATGCTTTGCATGGATTATGATGTCATAATTTTGCATTGCATACTGCATTGCATGGACTGTGATGTCATAATTTTGCATTAAATGATGCTTTGCATGGATTATGATGTCATAATTTTGCATTGCATACTGCATTGCATGGATTGTGATATCATACTTTTGCATTGCATACTGCATTGCATGGATTGCGATGTCATAATGTTGCATTAAATTATGCTTTGCATGGATTGTGATGTCATTTTTTTGCTTTGCATACTGCATTGCATGGATTGTGATGTCATAATTTTGCATTAAATTATGCTTTGCATGGATTATTATGTCATAATTTTGCATTGCATACTGCATTGCATGGATCGTGATGTCATAATTTTGCATTAAATGATGCTTTGCATGGATTATGATGTCATAATTTTGCATTGCATACTGCATTGCATGGATTGTGATATCATAATTTTGCATTGCATACTGCATTGCTTGGATTGTGGTGTCATAATTTTTGCATTGCATACTGCATTGCATGGATTGTGATGTCATAATTTTGCATTGCATACTGCATTGCATGGATTGTGATGTCATAATTTTGCATTGCATACTACATTGCATGGATTGTGATGTCATAATTTTGCATTGCATACTACATTGCATGGATTGTGATGTCATAATTTTGCATTGCATACTGCATTGCATGGATTGTGATGTCATAATTTTGCATTAAATGATGCTTTGCATGGATTGTGATGTCATAATTTTGCATTGCATACTGCATTGCATGGATTGTGATGTCATAATTTTGCATTAGATGTTGCATTGCTTGGATTTTGATGTCATAATTCTGCATTGCATACTGCATTGCATGGATTGTGATGTCATAATTTTGCATTAAATGATGCTTTGCATGGATTGTGATGTATTAATTTTACATTGCATACTGCATTGCATGGATTGTGATGTCATAATTTTGCATTGCATACTACATTGCATAGATTGTGATGTCATAATTTTGCATTGCATACTGCATTGCATGGATTGTGATGTCAGAATTTTGCATTAAATGATGCTTTGCATGGATTGTGATGTCATAATTTTGCATTGCATACTGCATTGCATGGATTGTGATGTCATAATTTTGCATTAAATGTTGCATTGCTTGGATTGTGATGTCATACTTTTGCATTGCATACTGCATTGCATGGATTGTGATGTCATAATTTTGCATTGCATACTGCATTGCATGGATTGTAATGTCATAAATTTGCATTAAATAATGCTTTGCATGGATTATGATGTCATAATTTTGCATTGCATACTGCATTGCATGGATTGTGAAGTCATAACTTTGCATTAAATGATGCTTTGCATGGATTGTGATGTCATAATTTTGCATTGCATACTACATTGCATGGATTGTGATGTCATAATTTTGCACTGCATACTGCATTGCATGGATTGTGATGTCATAATTTTGCATTAAATTATGCTTTGCATGGAATGTGATGTCATAATTTTGCATTGCATACTGCATTGCATGGATTGTGATGTCATAATTTTGCATTAGATGTTGCATTGCTTGGATTTTGATGTCATAATTCTGCATTGCATACTGCATTGCATGGATTGTGATGTCTTACTTTTGCATTGCATACTGCATTGCATGGATTGTGATGTCATAATTTTGCATTAAATGATGCTTTGCATGGATTGTGATGTCATAATTTTGCATTGCATACTGCATTGCATGGATTGTGATGTCATAATTTTGCATTAAATGATGCTTTGCATGGATTGTGATGTCATAATTTTGCATTGCATACTGCATTGCATGGATTGTGATGTCATCATTTTGCATTAGATGTTGCATTGCTTGGATTTTGATGTCATAATTTTGCTTTGCATACTGCATTGCATGGATTGTGATGTCATAATTTTGCATTGCATACTGCATTGCATGGATTGTGATGTCATAATTTTGCATTAAATGATGCTTTGCATGGATTGTGATGTCATAATTTTGCTTTGCATACTGCATTGCATGGATTGTGATATCATAATTTTGCATTAAATGATGCTTTGCATGGATTATGATGTCATAATTTTGCATTGCATACTGCATTGCATGGATTGTGATGTCATAATTTTGCATTAAATGATGCTTTGCATGAATTATGATGTCATAATTTTGCATTGCATACTGCATTGCATGGATTGTGATGTCATAATTTTGCATTGCATACTGCATTGCATGGATTGTGATGTCATATTTTGCATTACATGTTGCATTGCTTGGATTGTGATGTCATAATTTTGCATTAAATGATGTTTTGCATGGATTGTGATGTCATATATTTGCATTAAATGATGCTTTGCATGGATTGTGATGTCATAATTTTGCATTGCATACTGCATTTCATGGATCGTGATGTCATAATTTTGCATTAAATGATGTTTTGCATGGATTGTGATGTCATAATTTTGCTTTGCATACTGCATTGCATGGATTGTGATGTCATAATTTTGCATTAAATGATGCTTTGCATGGATTATGATGTCATAATTTTGCATTGCATACTGCATATCATGGATTGTGATGTCATAATTTTGCATTGCATACTGCATTGCATGGACTGTGATGTCATAATTTTGCATTAAATGATGCTTTGCATGGATTATGATGTCATAATTTAATTTGCATACTGCATTGCATGGATTGTGATGTCATAATTTTGCATTAAATGATGCTTTGCATGGATTGTGATGTCATAATTTTGCATTGCATACTGCATTGCATGGATCGTGATGTCATAATTTTGCATTAAATTATGCTTTGCATGGATTGTGATGTCATAATTTTGCTTTGCATACTGCATTGCATGGATTGTGATGTCATAATTTTGCATTGCATACTGCATTGCATGGATTGTGATGTCATAATTTTGCATTAAATGATGCTTTGCATGGATTATGATGTCATAATTTTGCATTGCATACTGCATTGCATGGATTGTAATGTCATAATTTTCCATTAAATTATGCTTTGCATGGATTATTATGTCATCATTTTGCATTGCATACTGCATTGCATGGATTGTGATGTCATAATTTTGCATTGCATGGATTGTGATGTCATAATTTTGCATTGCATACTGCATTGCATGGATTGTGATGTCATAATTTTGCATTAAATGATGCTTTGCATGGATCGTGATGTCATAATTTTGCATTAAATGATGCTTTGCATGGATTGTGATGTCATAATTTTGCTTTGCATACTGCATTGCATGGATTGTGATGTCATAATTTTGCATTAAATGATGCTTTGCATGGATTATGATGTCATAATTTTGCATTGCATACTGCATTGCATGGATTGTGATGTCATAATTTTGCATTAAATGATGCTTTGCATGAATTATGATGTCATAATTTTGCATTGCATACTGCATTGCATGGATTGTGATGTCATAATTTTGCATTGCATACTGCATTGCATGGATTGTGATGTCATATTTTGCATTACATGTTGCATTGCTTGGATTGTGATGTCATAATTTTGCATTACATGTTGCATTGCTTGGATTGTGATGTCATATATTTGCATTAAATGATGCTTTGCATGGATTGTAATGTCATAATTTTGCATTGCATACTGCATTTCATGGATCGTGATGTCATAATTTTGCATTAAATGATGCTTTGCATGGATTATGATGTCATAATTTTGCATTGCATACTGCATTGCATGGACTGTGATGTCATAATTTTGCATTAAATGATGCTTTGCATGGATTATGATGTCATAATTTTGCATTGCATACTGCATTGCATGGATTGTGATATCATACTTTTGCATTGCATACTGCATTGCATGGATTGTGATGTCATAATTTTGCATTGCATACTGCATTGCATGGATTGTGATGTCATAATGTTGCATTAAATTATGCTTTGCATGGATTGTGATGTCATTTTTTTGCTTTGCATACTGCATTGCATGGATTGTGATGTCATAATTTTGCATTAAATTATGCTTTGCATGGATTATTATGTCATAATTTTGCATTGCATACTGCATTGCATGGATTGTGATGTCATAATTTTGCATTAATTTATGCTTTGCATGGATTGTGATGTCATAATTTTGGATTAAAATATGCTTTGCATGGATTGTGATGTCATAATTTTGCATTGCATACTGTATTGCATTGATTGTGATGTCATAATTTTGCATTAATTTATGCTTTGCATGGATTATGATGTCATAATTTTGCATTGCATACTGCATTGCACGGATTGTGATGTCATAATTTTGCATTGCATACTGCATTGCATGGATCGTGATGTCATAATTTTGCATTAAATGATGCTTTGCATGGATTATGATGTCATAATTTTGCATTGCATACTGCATTGCATGGATTGTGATATCATAATTTTGCATTGTATACTGCATTGCTTGGATTGTGGTGTCATAATTTTTGCATTGCATACTGCATTGCATGGATTGTGATGTCATAATTTTGCATTAAATGATGCTTTGCATGGATTATGATGTCATAATTTTGCATTGCATACTGCATTGCATGGATTGTGATGTCATAATTTTGCATTGCATACTTCATTGCATGGATTGTGATATCATAATTTTGCATTGCATACTGCATTGCATGGATTGTGATGTCATAATTTTGCTTTGCATACTGCATTGCATGGATTGTGATGTCATAAGTTTGCATTAAAATATGCTTTGCATGGATTATGATGTCATAATTTTGCATTAAATGATGCTTTGCATGAATTATGATGTCATAATGTTGCATTGCATACTGCATTGCATGGATTGTGATGTCATAATTTTGCATTGCATACTGCATTGCATGGATTGTGATGTCATAATTTTGCATTAAATGATGCTTTGCATGGATTGTGATGTCATAATTTTGCATTGCAGACTGCATTGCATGGATTGTGATGTCATAATTTTGCATTAAATGATGCTTTGCATGGATTATGATGTCATAATTTTGCATTGCATACTGCATTGCACGGATTGTGATGTCATAATTTTGCATTGCATACTGCATTGCATGAATTGTGATGTCATAATTTTGCATTGCATACTGCATTGCATGGATTGTGATGTCATAATTTTGCATTGCATACTGCATTGCATGGATTGTGATGTCATAATTTTGCATTGCATACTGCATTGCATGGATTGTGATGTCATAATTTTGCATTAAATGATGCTTTGCATGGTTTATGATGTCATAATTTTGCATTGCATACTGCATTGCATGGATTGTGATATCATAATTTTGCATTGCTTGGATTGTGATGTCATAATTTTGCATTGCATGGATTGTGATATCATAATTTTGCATTGCATACTCCATTGCATGGATTGTGATGTCATAATTTTGCATTGCATACTGCATTGCATGGATTGTGATGTCATAATGTTGCATTAAATTATGCTTTGCATGGATTGTGATGTCATAATTTTGCTTTGCATACTGCATTGCATGGATTGTGATTCCATAATTTTGCATTACATTATGCTTTGCATGGATTATTATGTCATAATGTTGCATTGCATACTGCATTGCATGGATTGTGATGTCATAATTTTGCATTGCATGGATTGTGATGTCATAATTTTGCATTGCATACTGCATTGCATGGATTGTGATGTCACAATTTTGCATTAAATGATGCTTTGCATGGATTATGACGTCATAATTTTGCATTGCATACTGCATTGCATGGATTGTGATGTCATCATTTTGCATTGCATACTGCATTGCATGGATTGTGATGTCATAATTTTGCATTAAATGATGCTTTGCATGGATTATGATGTCATGATTTTGCATTGCATACTGCATTGCATGGATTGTGATGTCATAATTTTGCATTGCATACTGCATTGCATGGATTGTGATGTCATAATTTTGCATTAAAATATGCTTTGCATGGATTGTGATGTCATCATTTTGCATTGCATACTGTATTGCATGGATTGTGATGTCATAATTTTACATTAAATGATACTTTGCATGGATTATGATGTCATAATTTTGCATTGCATACTGCATTGCACGGATTGTGATGTCATAATTTTGCATTGCATACTGCATTGCATGGATCGTGATGTCATAATTTTGCATTAAATGATGCTTTGCATGGATTGTGATGTCATAATTTTGCATTGCATACTGCATTGCATGGATCGTGATGTCATAATTTTGCATTGCATACTGCATTGCATGGATTGTGATGTCATAATTTTGCATTAAATGATGCTTTGCATGGATTATGATGTCATAATTTTGCATTGCATACTGCATTGCATGGATTGTGATATCATAATTTTGCATTGCATACTGCATTGCTTGGATTGTGATGTCATAATTTTGCATTGCATACTGCATTGCATGGATTGTGATGTCATAATTTTGCATTAAATTATGCTTTGCATGGATTATTATGTCATTATTTTGCATTGCATACTGCATTGCATGGATTGTGATGTCATAATTTTGCATTGCATGGATTGTGATGTCATAATTTTGCATTAAATGATGCTTTGCATGGATTATGATGTCATAATTTTGCATTGCATACTGCATTGCATGGATTGTAATGTCATAATTTTCCATTAAATTATGCTTTGCATGGATTATTATGTCATCATTTTGCATTGCATACTGCATTGCATGGATTGTGATGTCATAATTTTGCATTGCATGGATTGTGATGTCATAATTTTGCATTGCATACTGCATTGCATGGATTGTGATGTCATAATTTTGCATTAAATGATGCTTTGCATGGATCGTGATGTCATAATTTTGCATTACATGTTGCATTGCTTGGATTGTGATGTCATAATTTTGCATTACATGTTGCATTGCTTGGATTGTGATGTCATATATTTGCATTAAATGATGCTTTGCATGTATTGTAATGTCATAATTTTGCATTGCATACTGCATTTCATGGATCGTGATGTCATAATTTTGCATTAAATGATGCTTTGCATGGATTATGATGTCATAATTTTGCATTGCATACTGCATTGCATGGATTGTGATGTCATAATTTTGCATTGCATACTGCATTGCATGGATTGTGATGTCATATTTTGCATTACATGTTGCATTGCTTGGATTGTGATGTCATAATTTTGCATTACATGTTGCATTGCTTGGATTGTGATGTCATATATTTGCATTAAATGATGCTTTGCATGGATTGTAATGTCATAATTTTGCATTGCATACTGCATTTCATGGATCGTGATGTCATAATTTTGCATTAAATGATGCTTTGCATGGATTATGATGTCATAATTTTGCATTGCATACTGCATTGCATGGACTGTGATGTCATAATTTTGCATTAAATGATGCTTTGCATGGATTATGATGTCATAATTTTGCATTGCATACTGCATTGCATGGATTGTGATATCATACTTTTGCATTGCATACTGCATTGCATGGATTGCGATGTCATAATGTTGCATTAAATTATGCTTTGCATGGATTGTGATGTCATTTTTTTGCTTTGCATACTGCATTGCATGGATTGTGATGTCATAATTTTGCATTAAATTATGCTTTGCATGGATTATTATGTCATAATTTTGCATTGCATACTGCATTGCATGGATCGTGATGTCATAATTTTGCATTAAATGATGCTTTGCATGGATTATGATGTCATAATTTTGCATTGCATACTGCATTGCATGGATTGTGATATCATAATTTTGCATTGCATACTGCATTGCTTGGATTGTGGTGTCATAATTTTTGCATTGCATACTGCATTGCATGGATTGTGATGTCATAATTTTGCATTAAATGATGCTTTGCATGGATTATGATGTCATAATTTTGCATTGCATACTGCATTGCATGGATTGTGATGTCATAATTTTGCATTGCATACTTCATTGCATGGATTGTGATATCATAATTTTGCATTGCATACTGCATTGCATGGATTGTGATGTCATAATTTTGCTTTGCATACTGCATTGCATGGATTGTGATGTCATAAGTTTGCATTAAAATATGCTTTGCATGGATTATGATGTCATAATTTAATTTGCATACTGCATTGCATGGATTGTGATGTCATAATTTTGCATTAAATGATGCTTTGCATGAATTATGATGTCATAATGTTGCATTGCATACTGCATTGCATGGATTGTGATGTCATAATTTTGCATTAAATGATGCTTTGCATGGATTATGATGTCATAATTTTGCATTGCATACTGCATTGCACGGATTGTGATGTCATAATTTTGCATTGCATACTGCATTGCATGAATTGTGATGTCATAATTTTGCATTGCATACTGCATTGCATGGATTGTGATGTCATAATTTTGCATTGCATACTGCATTGCATGGATTGTGATGTCATAATTTTGCATTGCATACTGCATTGCATGGATTGTGATGTCATAATTTTGCATTAAATGATGCTTTGCATGGTTTATGATGTCATAATTTTGCATTGCATACTGCATTACATGGATTGTGATATCATAATTTTGCATTGCTTGGATTGTGATGTCATAATTTTGCATTGCATACTGCATTGCATGGATTGTGATATCATAATTTTGCATTGCATACTCCATTGCATGGATTGTGATGTCATAATTTTGCATTGCATACTGCATTGCATGGATTGTGATGTCATAATGTTGCATTAAATTATGCTTTGCATGGATTGTGATGTCATAATTTTGCTTTGCATACTGCATTGCATGGATTGTGATTCCATAATTTTGCATTACATTATGCTTTGCATGGATTATTATGTCATAATGTTGCATTGCATACTGCATTGCATGGATTGTTATGTCATAATTTTGCATTGCATGGATTGTGATGTCATAATTTTGCATTGCATACTGCATTGCATGGATTGTGATGTCACAATTTTGCATTAAATGATGCTTTGCATGGATTATGACGTCATAATTTTGCATTGCATACTGCATTGCATGGATTGTGATGTCATCATTTTGCATTGCATACTGCATTGCATGGATTGTGATGTCATAATTTTGCATTAAATGATGCTTTGCATGGATTATGATGTCATGATTTTGCATTGCATACTGCATTGCATGGATTGTGATGTCATAATTTTGCATTGCATACTGCATTGCATGGATTGTGATGTCATAATTTTGCATTAAAATATGCTTTGCATGGATTGTGATGTCATCATTTTGCATTGCATACTGTATTGCATGGATTGTGATGTCATAATTTTACATTAAATGATACTTTGCATGGATTATGATGTCATAATTTTGCATTGCATACTGCATTGCACGGATTGTGATGTCATAATTTTGCATTGCATACTGCATTGCATGGATCGTGATGTCATAATTTTGCATTAAATGATGCTTTGCATGGATTGTGATGTCATAATTTTGCATTGCATACTGCATTGCATGGATCGTGATGTCATAATTTTGCATTGCATACTGCATTGCATGGATTGTGATGTCATAATTTTGCATTAAATGATGCTTTGCATGGATTATGATGTCATAATTTTGCATTGCATACTGCATTGCATGGATTGTGATATCATAATTTTGCATTGCATACTGCATTGCTTGGATTGTGATGTCATAATTTTGCATTGCATACTGCATTGCATGGATTGTGATGTCATAATTTTGCATTAAATTATGCTTTGCATGGATTATTATGTCATTATTTTGCATTGCATACTGCATTGCATGGATTGTGATGTCATAATTTTGCATTGCATGGATTGTGATGTCATAATTTTGCATTAAATGATGCTTTGCATGGATTATGATGTCATAATTTTGCATTGCATACTGCATTGCATGGATTGTAATGTCGTAATTTTCCATTAAATTATGCTTTGCATGGATTATTATGTCATCATTTTGCATTGCATACTGCATTGCATGGATTGTGATGTCATAATTTTGCATTGCATGGATTGTGATGTCATAATTTTGCATTGCATACTGCATTGCATGGATTGTGATGTCATAATTTTGCATTAAATGATGCTTTGCATGGATCGTGATGTCATAATTTTGCATTAAATGATGCTTTGCATGGATTGTGATGTCATAATGTTGCATTGCATACTGCATTGCATGGATTGTGAAGTCATAACTTTGCATTAAATGATGCTTTGCATGGATTGTGATGTCATAATTTTGCATTGCATACTTCATTGCATGGATTGTGATGTCATAATTTTGCATTGCATACTGCATTGCATGGATTGTGATGTCATAATTTTGCATTGCATACTACATTGCATGGATTGTGATGTCATAATTTTGCATTGCATACTACATTGCATGGATTGTGATGTCATAATTTTGCATTGCATACTGCATTGCATGGATTGTGATGTCATAATTTTGCATTAAATGATGCTTTGCATGGATTGTGATGTCATAATTTTGCATTGCATACTGCATTGCATGGATTGTGATGTCATAATTTTGCATTAGATGTTGCATTGCTTGGATTTTGATGTCATAATTCTGCATTGCATACTGCATTGCATGGATTGTGATGTCATAATTTTGCATTAAATGATGCTTTGCATGGATTGTGATGTATTAATTTTACATTGCATACTGCATTGCATGGATTGTGATGTCATAATTTTGCATTGCATACTACATTGCATAGATTGTGATGTCATAATTTTGCATTGCATACTGCATTGCATGGATTGTGATGTCAGAATTTTGCATTAAATGATGCTTTGCATGGATTGTGATGTCATAATTTTGCATTGCATACTGCATTGCATGGATTGTGATGTCATAATTTTGCATTAAATGTTGCATTGCTTGGATTGTGATGTCATACTTTTGCATTGCATACTGCATTGCATGGATTGTGATGTCATAATTTTGCATTGCATACTGCATTGCATGGATTGTAATGTCATAAATTTGCATTAAATAATGCTTTGCATGGATTATGATGTCATAATTTTGCATTGCATACTGCATTGCATGGATTGTGAAGTCATAACTTTGCATTAAATGATGCTTTGCATGGATTGTGATGTCATAATTTTGCATTGCATACTACATTGCATGGATTGTGATGTCATAATTTTGCACTGCATACTGCATTGCATGGATTGTGATGTCATAATTTTGCATTAAATTATGCTTTGCATGGAATGTGATGTCATAATTTTGCATTGCATACTGCATTGCATGGATTGTGATGTCATAATTTTGCATTAGATGTTGCATTGCTTGGATTTTGATGTCATAATTCTGCATTGCATACTGCATTGCATGGATTGTGATGTCTTACTTTTGCATTGCATACTGCATTGCATGGATTGTGATGTCATAATTTTGCATTAAATGATGCTTTGCATGGATTGTGATGTCATAATTTTGCATTGCATACTGCATTGCATGGATTGTGATGTCATAATTTTGCATTAAATGATGCTTTGCATGGATTGTGATGTCATAATTTTGCATTGCATACTGCATTGCATGGATTGTGATGTCATCATTTTGCATTAGATGTTGCATTGCTTGGATTTTGATGTCATAATTTTGCTTTGCATACTGCATTGCATGGATTGTGATGTCATAATTTTGCATTGCATACTGCATTGCATGGATTGTGATGTCATAATTTTGCATTAAATGATGCTTTGCATGGATTGTGATGTCATAATTCTGCATTGCATACTGCATTGCTTGTATTGTGATGTCATAATTTTGCATTAAATGATGATTTGCATGGATTGTGATGTCATAATTTTGCATTGCATACTGCATTGCTTGGATTGTGATGTCATAATTTTGCATTAAATGATGCTTTGCATGGATTATGATGTCATAATTGTGCATTGCATACTGCATTGCATGGATTGTGATGTCATAACGTTGCATTGCATACTGCATTGCATGGATTGTGATGTCATAATTTTGCATTGCCTAATGCATTGTATGGATTGTGATGTCATAATTTTGCATTGCATAATGCATTGCATGGATTGTGATGTCATAATTTTGCATTACATGATGCTTTGCATGGAGTATGATGTCATAATTTTGCATTGCATACTGCATTGCATGGATTGTGATGTCATAATTTTGCATTAAATGATGCTTTGCATGGATTATGATGTCATAATTTTGCATTGCATACTGCATTGCATGGATTGTGATGTCATAATTTTGCATTAAATGATGCTTTGCATGGATTGTGATGTCATAATTTTGCATTGCATACTGCATTGCATGGATTATGATGTCATAATTTTGCATTGCATGGATTGTGATGTCATAATTTTGCATTAAATTATGCTTTTCATGGATTGTGATGTCATAATTTTGCATTGCATACTACATTGCATGGATTGTGATGTCATAATTTTGCATTGCATGGATTGTGATGTCATAATTTTGCATTGCATAATGCATTGCATGGATTGTGATGTCATAATTTTGCAATGCATACTGCATTGCATGGATTGTGATGTCATAATTTTGCATTGCATGGATTGTGATGTCATAATTTTGCATACTGCATTGCATGGATTGTGAAGTCATAACTTTGCATTAAATGATGCTTTGCATGGATTGTGATGTCATAATTTTGCATTGCATACTACATTGCATGGATTGCGATGTCATAATTTTGCATTGCATACTGCATTGCATGGATTGTGATGTCATAATTTTGCATTAAATGATGCTTTGCATGGATTATGATGTCATAATTTTGCATTGCATACTGCATTGCATGGATTGTGATGTCATAATTTTGCATTAAATGATGCTTTGCATGAATTATGATGTCATAATTTTGCATTGCATACTGCATTGCATGGATTGTGATGTCATAATTTTGCATTGCATACTGCATTGCATGGATTGTGATGTCATATTTTGCATTACATGTTGCATTGCTTGGATTGTGATGTCATAATTTTGCATTACATGTTGCATTGCTTGGATTGTGATGTCATATATTTGCATTAAATGATGATAAATTTGCATTAAATAATGCTTTGCATGGATTATGATGTCATAATTTTGCATTGCATACTGCATTGCATGGATTGTAATGTCATAATTTTGCATTGCATACTGCATTGCATGGATTGTGATGTCATAATTTTGCATTGCATGGATTGTGATGTCATAATTTTGCATTGCATACTGCATTGCATGGATTGTGATGTCATAATTTTGCATTAAATGATGCTTTGCATGGATTATGATGTCATAATTTTGCATTGCATACTGCATTGCATGGATTGTGAAGTCATAACTTTGCATTAAATGATGCTTTGCATGGATTGTGATGTCATAATTTTGCATTGCATACTGCATTGCATGGATTGTGATGTAATAATTTTGCATTAAATGATGCTTTGCATGGATTGTGATGTCATAATTTTGCATTGCATGCTATATTGCATAGATTGTGATGTCATAATTTTGCATTGCATACTGCATTGCATGGATTGTGATGTCATAATTTTGCATTAAATGATGCTTTGCATGGATTATGATGTCATAATTTTGCATTGCATACTGCATTGCATAGATTGTGATGTCATAATTTTGCATTGCATACTGCATTGCATGGATTGTGATGTCATCATTTTGCATTAAATGATGCTTTGCATGGATTATGATGTCATAATTTTGCTTTGCATACTGCATTGCATGGATTGTGATGTCATAATTTTGCATTGCCTAATGCATTGTATGGATTGTGATGTCATAATTTTGCATTGCATAATGCATTGCATGGATTGTGATGTCATAATTTTGCATTACATGATGCTTTGCATGGAGTATGATGTCATAATTTTGCATTGCATACTGCATTGCATGGATTGTGATGTCATAATTTTGCATTAAATGATGCTTTGCATGGATTATGATGTCATAATTTTGCATTGCATACTGCATTGCATGGATTGTGATGTCATAATTTTGCATTAAATGATGCTTTGCATGGATTGTGATGTCATAATTTTGCATTGCATACTGCATTGCATGGATTATGATGTCATAATTTTGCATTGCATGGATTGTGATGTCATAATTTTGCATTAAATTATGCTTTTCATGGATTGTGATGTCATAATTTTGCATTGCATACTACATTGCATGGATTGTGATGTCATAATTTTGCATTGCATACTGCATTGCATGGATTGTGATGTCATAATTTTGCATTGCATGGATTGTGATGTCATAATTTTGCATTGCATAATGCATTGCATGGATTGTGATGTCATAATTTTGCATTACATGATGCTTTGCATGGATTGTGATGTCATAATTTTGCATTGCATACTGCATTGCATGGATTGTGATGTCATAATTTTGCATTAAATGATGCTTTGCATGGATTATGATGTCATAATTTTACATTGCATACTGCATTGCATGGATTGTGATGTCATAATTTTGCATTGCATACTGCATTGCATGGATTGTGATGTCATAATTTTGCATTGCATGGATTGTGATGTCATAATTTTGCATACTGCATTGCATGGATTGTGAAGTCATAACTTTGCATTAAATGATGCTTTGCATGGATTGTGATGTCATAATTTTGCATTGCATACTACATTGCATGGATTGCGATGTCATAATTTTGCATTGCATACTGCATTGCATGGATTGTGATGTCATAATTTTGCATTAAATGATGCTTTGCATGGATTATGATGTCATAATTTTGCATTGCATACTGCATTGCATGGATTGTGATGTCATAATTTTGCATTAAATGATGCTTTGCATGAATTATGATGTCATAAATTTGCATTGCATACTGCATTGCATGGATTGTGATGTCATAATTTTGCATTGCATACTGCATTGCATGGATTGTGATGTCATATTTTGCATTACATGTTGCATTGCTTGGATTGTGATGTCATAATTTTGCATTACATGTTGCATTGCTTGGATTGTGATGTCATATATTTGCATTAAATGATGATAAATTTGCATTAAATAATGCTTTGCATGGATTATGATGTCATAATTTTGCATTGCATACTGCATTGCATGGATTGTAATGTCATAATTTTGCATTGCATACTGCATTGCATGGATTGTGATGTCATAATTTTGCATTGCATGGATTGTGATGTCATAATTTTGCATTGCATACTGCATTGCATGGATTGTGATGTCATAATTTTGCATTAAATGATGCTTTGCATGGATTATGATGTCATAATTTTGCATTGCATACTGCATTGCATGGATTGTGAAGTCATAACTTTGCATTAAATGATGCTTTGCATGGATTGTGATGTCATAATTTTGCATTGCATACTGCATTGCATGGATTGTGATGTAATAATTTTGCATTAAATGATGCTTTGCATGGATTGTGATGTCATAATTTTGCATTGCATGCTATATTGCATAGATTGTGATGTCATAATTTTGCATTGCATACTGCATTGCATGGATTGTGATGTCATAATTTTGCATTAAATGATGCTTTGCATGGATTATGATGTCATAATTTTGCATTGCATACTGCATTGCATAGATTGTGATGTCATAATTTTGCATTGCATACTGCATTGCATGGATTGTGATGTCATCATTTTGCATTAAATGATGCTTTGCATGGATTATGATGTCATCATTTTGCATTGCATACTGCATTGCATGGATTGTGATGTCATAATGTTGCATTGCATACTGCATTGCATGGATTGTTATGTCATCATTTTGCATTAAATGATGCTTTGCATGGATTATGATGTCATAATTTTGCATTGCATACTGCATTGCATGGACTGTGATGTCATAATTTTGCATTGCATACTGCATTGCTTGGATTGTGATGTCATAATTTTGCATTGCATGGATTGTTATGTCATAATTTTGCATTAAATGTTGCATTGCTTGGATTGTGATGTCATAATTTTGCATTAAATTATGCTTTGCATGGATTATGATGTCATAATGTTGCATTGCATACTGCATTGCATGGATTGTGATGTAATAATTTTGCATTAAATGATGCTTTGCATGGATTATAATGTCATAATGTTGCATTGCATACTGCATTGCATGGATTGTGATGTAATAATTTTGCATTAAATGATGCTTTGCATGGATTGTGATGTCATAATTTTGCATTGCATGCTATATTGCATAGATTGTGATGTCATAATTTTGCATTGCATACTGCATTGCATGGATTGTGATGTCATAATTTTGCATTAAATGATGCTTTGCATGGATTATGATGTCATAATTTTGCATTGCATACTGCATTGCATGGATTGTGATGTCATAATTTTGCATTGCTTACTGCATTGCATGGATTGTGATGTCATAATTTTGCATTGCATACTGGATTGCATGGATTGTGATGTCATAATTTTGCATTAAATGATGCTTTGCATGGATTATGATGTCATAATGTTGCATTGCATACTGCATTGCATGGATTATGATGTCATAATTTTGCATTGCATACTGCATTGCATGGATTGTGATGTCATAATGTTGCATTGCATACTGCATTGCATGGATTGTGATGTCATAATTTTGCATTGCATAATGCATTGCATGGATTGTGATGTCATAATTTTGCATTACATGATGCTTTGCATGGATTATGATGTCATAATTTTGCATTGCATACTGCATTGCATGGATTGTGATGTCATAATTTTGCATTAAATGATGCTTTGCATGGATTATGATGTCATAATTTTGCATTGCATACTGCATTGCATGGATTGTGATGTCATAATTTTGCATTAAATGATGCTTTGCATGGATTGTGATGTCATAATTTTGCATTGCATACTGCATAGCATGGATTATGATGTCATAATTTTGCATTGCATGGATTGTGATGTCATAATTTTGCATTAAATTATGCTTTTCATGGATTGTGATGTCATAATTTTGCATTGCATACTACATTGCATGGATTGTGATGTCATAATTTTGCATTGCATACTGCATTGCATGGATTGTGATGTCATAATTTTGCATTGCATGGATTGTGATGTCATAATTTTGCATTGCATAATGCATTGCATGGATTGTGATGCCATAATTTTGCATTACATGATGCTTTGCATGGATTATGATGTCATAATTTTGCATTGCATACTGCATTGCATGGATCGTGAGGTCATAATTTTGCATTGCATACTGCATTGCATGGATTGTGATGTCATAATTTTGCAATGCATGGATTGTGATGTCATAATTTTGCATTGCATACTGCATTGCATGGATTGTGATGTCATAATTTTGCATTACATGATGCTTTGCATGGATTGTGATGTCATAATTTTGCATTGCATACTGCATTGCATGGATTGTGATGTCATAATTTTGCATTAAATGATGCTTTGCATGGATTATGATGTCATAATTTTGCATTGCATACTGCATTGCATGGATTGTGATGTCATAAGTTTGCATTGCATACTGCATTGCATGGATTGTGATGTCATAATTTTGCATTGCATGGATTGTGATGTCATAATTTTGCATTGCATAATGCATTGCATGGATTGTGATGTCATAATTTTGCATTACATGATGCTTTGCATGGATTATGATGTCATAATTTTGCATTGCATACTGCATTGCATGGATTGTGATGTCATAATTTTGCAATGCATACTGCATTGCATGGATTGTGATGTCATAATTTTGCAATGCATGGATTGTGATGTCATAATTTTGCATTGCATACTGCATTGCATGGATTGTGATGTAATAATTTTGCATTAAATGATGCTTTGCATGGATTATAATGTCATAATGTTGCATTGCATACTGCATTGCATGGATTGTGATGTAATAATTTTGCATTAAATGATGCTTTGCATGGATTGTGATGTCATAATTTTGCATTGCATGCTATATTGCATAGATTGTGATGTCATAATTTTGCATTGCATACTGCATTGCATGGATTGTGATGTCATAATTTTGCATTAAATGATGCTTTGCATGGATTATGATGTCATAATTTTGCATTGCATACTGCATTGCATAGATTGTGATGTCACAATTTTGCATTGCATACTGCATTGCATGGATTGTGATGTCATAATTTTGCATTGCATACTGCATTGCATGGATTGTGATGTCATCATTTTGCATTAAATGATGCTTTGCATGGATTATGATGTCATAATTTTGCATTGCATACTGCATTGCATGGACTGTGATGTCATAATTTTGCATTGCATACTGCATTGCTTGGATTGTGATGTCATAATTTTGCATTGCATGGATTGTTATGTCATAATTTTGCATTAAATGTTGCATTGCTTGGATTGTGATGTCATAATTTTGCATTAAATTATGCTTTGCATGGATTATGATGTCATAATGTTGCATTGCATACTGCATTGCATGGATTGTGATGTAATAATTTTGCATTAAATGATGCTTTGCATGGATTATAATGTCATAATGTTGCATTGCATACTGCATTGCATGGATTGTGATGTAATAATTTTGCATTAAATGATGCTTTGCATGGATTGTGATGTCATAATTTTGCATTGCATGCTATATTGCATAGATTGTGATGTCATAATTTTGCATTGCATACTGTATTGCATGGATTGTGATGTCATAATTTTGCAATAAATGATGCTTTGCATGGATTATGATGTCATAATTTTGCATTGCATACTGCATTGCATGGATTGTGATGTCATAATTTTGCATTGCTTACTGCATTGCATGGATTGTGATGTCATAATTTTGCATTGCATACTGGATTGCATGGATTGTGATGTCATAATTTTGCATTAAATGATGCTTTGCATGGATTATGATGTCATAATGTTGCATTGCATACTGCATTGCATGGATTATGATGTCATAATTTTGCATTGCATACTGCATTGCATGGATTGTGATGTCATAACGTTGCATTGCATACTGCATTGCATGGATTGTGATGTCATAATTTTGCATTGCATAATGCATTGCATGGATTGTGATGTCATAATTTTGCATTACATGATGCTTTGCATGGATTATGATGTCATAATTTTGCATTGCATACTGCATTGCATGGATTGTGATGTCATAATTTTGCATTAAATGATGCTTTGCATGGATTATGATGTCATAATTTTGCATTGCATACTGCATTGCTTGGATTGTGATGTCATAATTTTGCATTAAATGATGCTTTGCATGGATTATGATGTCATAATTTTGCATTGCATACTGCATTGCATGGATTGTGATGTCATAACGTTGCATTGCATACTGCATTGCATGGATTGTGATGTCATAATTTTGCATTAAATGATGCTTTGCATGGATTATGATGTCATAATTTTGCATTGCATACTGCATTGCATGGATTGTGATGTCATAATTTTGCATTAAATGATGCTTTGCATGGATTATGATGTCATAATTTTGCATTGCATACTGCATTGCATGGATTGTGATGTCATAATTTTGCATTAAATGATGCTTTGCATGGATTGTGATGTCATAATTTTGCATTGCATACTGCATAGCATGGATTATGATGTCATAATTTTGCATTGCATGGATTGTGATGTCATAATTTTGCATTAAATTATGCTTTTCATGGATTGTGATGTCATAATTTTGCATTGCATACTACATTGCATGGATTGTGATGTCACAATTTTGCATTGCATACTGCATTGCATGGATTGTGATGTCATAATTTTGCATTGCATGGATTGTGATGTCATAATTTTGCATTGCATAATGCATTGCATGGATTGTGATGCCATAATTTTGCATTACATGATGCTTTGCATGGATTATGATGTCATAATTTTGCATTGCATACTGCATTGCATGGATTGTGATGTCATAATTTTGCATTGCATACTGCATTGCATGGATTGTGATGTCATAATTTAGCATTGCATGGATTGTGATGTCATAATTTTGCATTGCATAATGCATTGCATGGATTGTGATGTCATAATTTTGCATTACATGATGCTTTGCATGGATTATGATGTCATAATGTTGCATTGCATACTGCATTGCATGGATTGTGATGTCATAATTTTGCAATGCATACTGCATTGCATGGATTGTGATGTCATAATTTTGCAATGCATGGATTGTGATGTCATAATTTTGCATTGCATACTGGATTGCATGGATTGTGATGTCATAATTTTGCATTAAATGATGCTTTGCATGGATTATGATGTCATAATGTTGCATTGCATACTGCATTGCATGGATTGTGATGTAATAATTTTGCATTAAATGATGCTTTGCATGGATTACGATGTCATAATGTTGCATTGCATACTGCATTGCATGGATTGTGATGTAATAATTTTGCATTAAATGATGCTTTGCATGGATTGTGATGTCATAATTTTGCATTGCATGCTATATTGCATAGATTGTGATGTCATAATTTTGCATTGCATACTGCATTGCATGGATTGTGATGTCATAATTTTGCATTAAATGATGCTTTGCATGGATTATGATGTCATAATTTTGCATTGCATACTGCATTGCATAGATTGTGATGTCATAATTTTGCATTGCATACTGCATTGCATGGATTGTGATGTCATAATTTTGCATTAAATGATGCTTTGCATGGATTATGATGTCATAATTTTGCATTGCATACTGCATTGCATGGATTGTGATGTCATAATTTTGCATTGCATACTGCATTGCATGGATTGTGATGTCATCATTTTGCATTAAATGATGCTTTGCATGGATTATGATGTCATAATTTTGCATTGCATACTGCATTGCATGGACTGTGATGTCATAATTTTGCATTGCATACTGCATTGCTTGGATTGTGATGTCATAATTTTGCATTGCATGGATTGTTATGTCATAATTTTGCATTAAATGTTGCATTGCTTGGATTGTGATGTCATAATTTTGCATTAAATTATGCTTTGCATGGATTATGATGTCATAATGTTGCATTGCATACTGCATTGCATGGATTGTGATGTAATAATTTTGCATTAAATGATGCTTTGCATGGATTATAATGTCATAATGTTGCATTGCATACTGCATTGCATGGATTGTGATGTAATAATTTTGCATTAAATGATGCTTTGCATGGATTGTGATGTCATAATTTTGCATTGCATGCTATATTGCATAGATTGTGATGTCATAATTTTGCATTGCATACTGCATTGCATGGATTGTGATGTCATAATTTTGCATTAAATGATGCTTTGCATGGATTATGATGTCATAATTTGCATTGCATACTGCATTGCATGGATTGTGATGTCATAATTTTGCATTGCTTACTGCATTGCATGGATTGTGATGTCATAATTTTGCATTGCATACTGGATTGCATGGATTGTGATGTCATAATTTTGCATTAAATGATGCTTTGCATGGATTATGATGTCATAATTTTGCATTGCATACTACATTGCATGGATTGTGATGTCATAATTTTGCACTGCATACTGCATTGCATGGATTGTGATGTCATAATTTTGCATTAAATTATGCTTTGCATGGAATGTGATGTCATAATTTTGCATTGCATACTGCATTGCATGGATTGTGATGTCATAATTTTGCATTAGATGTTGCATTGCTTGGATTTTGATGTCATAATTCTGCATTGCATACTGCATTGCATGGATTGTGATGTCTTACTTTTGCATTGCATACTGCATTGCATGGATTGTGATGTCATAATTTTGCATTAAATGATGCTTTGCATGGATTGTGATGTCATAATTTTGCATTGCATACTGCATTGCATGGATTGTGATGTCATAATTTTGCATTAAATGATGCTTTGCATGGATTGTGATGTCATAATTTTGCATTGCATACTGCATTGCATGGATTGTGATGTCATCATTTTGCATTAGATGTTGCATTGCTTGGATTTTGATGTCATAATTTTGCTTTGCATACTGCATTGCATGGATTGTGATGTCATAATTTTGCATTGCATACTGCATTGCATGGATTGTGATGTCATAATTTTGCATTAAATGATGCTTTGCATGGATTGTGATGTCATAATTCTGCATTGCATACTGCATTGCTTGTATTGTGATGTCATAATTTTGCATTAAATGATGATTTGCATGGATTGTGATGTCATAATTTTGCATTGCATACTGCATTGCTTGGATTGTGATGTCATAATTTTGCATTAAATGATGCTTTGCATGGATTATGATGTCATAATTGTGCATTGCATACTGCATTGCATGGATTGTGATGTCATAACGTTGCATTGCATACTGCATTGCATGGATTGTGATGTCATAATTTTGCATTGCCTAATGCATTGTATGGATTGTGATGTCATAATTTTGCATTGCATAATGCATTGCATGGATTGTGATGTCATAATTTTGCATTACATGATGCTTTGCATGGAGTATGATGTCATAATTTTGCATTGCATACTGCATTGCATGGATTGTGATGTCATAATTTTGCATTAAATGATGCTTTGCATGGATTATGATGTCATAATTTTGCATTGCATACTGCATTGCATGGATTGTGATGTCATAATTTTGCATTAAATGATGCTTTGCATGGATTGTGATGTCATAATTTTGCATTGCATACTGCATTGCATGGATTATGATGTCATAATTTTGCATTGCATGGATTGTGATGTCATAATTTTGCATTAAATTATGCTTTTCATGGATTGTGATGTCATAATTTTGCATTGCATACTACATTGCATGGATTGTGATGTCATAATTTTGCATTGCATACTGCATTGCATGGATTGTGATGTCATAATTTTGCATTGCATGGATTGTGATGTCATAATTTTGCATTGCATAATGCATTGCATGGATTGTGATGTCATAATTTTGCATTACATGATGCTTTGCATGGATTGTGATGTCATAATTTTGCATTGCATACTGCATTGCATGGATTGTGATGTCATAATTTTGCATTAAATGATGCTTTGCATGGATTATGATGTCATAATTTTACATTGCATACTGCATTGCATGGATTGTGATGTCATAATTTTGCATTGCATACTGCATTGCATGGATTGTGATGTCATAATTTTGCATTGCATGGATTGTGATGTCATAATTTTGCATACTGCATTGCATGGATTGTGAAGTCATAACTTTGCATTAAATGATGCTTTGCATGGATTGTGATGTCATAATTTTGCATTGCATACTACATTGCATGGATTGCGATGTCATAATTTTGCATTGCATACTGCATTGCATGGATTGTGATGTCATAATTTTGCATTAAATGATGCTTTGCATGGATTATGATGTCATAATTTTGCATTGCATACTGCATTGCATGGATTGTGATGTCATAATTTTGCATTAAATGATGCTTTGCATGAATTATGATGTCATAATTTTGCATTGCATACTGCATTGCATGGATTGTGATGTCATAATTTTGCATTGCATACTGCATTGCATGGATTGTGATGTCATATTTTGCATTACATGTTGCATTGCTTGGATTGTGATGTCATAATTTTGCATTACATGTTGCATTGCTTGGATTGTGATGTCATATATTTGCATTAAATGATGATAAATTTGCATTAAATAATGCTTTGCATGGATTATGATGTCATAATTTTGCATTGCATACTGCATTGCATGGATTGTAATGTCATAATTTTGCATTGCATACTGCATTGCATGGATTGTGATGTCATAATTTTGCATTGCATGGATTGTGATGTCATAATTTTGCATTGCATACTGCATTGCATGGATTGTGATGTCATAATTTTGCATTAAATGATGCTTTGCATGGATTATGATGTCATAATTTTGCATTGCATACTGCATTGCATGGATTGTGAAGTCATAACTTTGCATTAAATGATGCTTTGCATGGATTGTGATGTCATAATTTTGCATTGCATACTGCATTGCATGGATTGTGATGTAATAATTTTGCATTAAATGATGCTTTGCATGGATTGTGATGTCATAATTTTGCATTGCATGCTATATTGCATAGATTGTGATGTCATAATTTTGCATTGCATACTGCATTGCATGGATTGTGATGTCATAATTTTGCATTAAATGATGCTTTGCATGGATTATGATGTCATAATTTTGCATTGCATACTGCATTGCATAGATTGTGATGTCATAATTTTGCATTGCATACTGCATTGCATGGATTGTGATGTCATCATTTTGCATTAAATGATGCTTTGCATGGATTATGATGTCATAATTTTGCATTGCATACTGCATTGCATGGATTGTGATGTCATAATGTTGCATTGCATACTGCATTGCATGGATTGTTATGTCATCATTTTGCATTAAATGATGCTTTGCATGGATTATGATGTCATAATTTTGCATTGCATACTGCATTGCATGGACTGTGATGTCATAATTTTGCATTGCATACTGCATTGCTTGGATTGTGATGTCATAATTTTGCATTGCATGGATTGTTATGTCATAATTTTGCATTAAATGTTGCATTGCTTGGATTGTGATGTCATAATTTTGCATTAAATTATGCTTTGCATGGATTATGATGTCATAATGTTGCATTGCATACTGCATTGCATGGATTGTGATGTAATAATTTTGCATTAAATGATGCTTTGCATGGATTATAATGTCATAATGTTGCATTGCATACTGCATTGCATGGATTGTGATGTAATAATTTTGCATTAAATGATGCTTTGCATGGATTGTGATGTCATAATTTTGCATTGCATGCTATATTGCATAGATTGTGATGTCATAATTTTGCATTGCATACTGCATTGCATGGATTGTGATGTCATAATTTTGCATTAAATGATGCTTTGCATGGATTATGATGTCATAATTTTGCATTGCATACTGCATTGCATGGATTGTGATGTCATAATTTTGCATTGCTTACTGCATTGCATGGATTGTGATGTCATAATTTTGCATTGCATACTGGATTGCATGGATTGTGATGTCATAATTTTGCATTAAATGATGCTTTGCATGGATTATGATGTCATAATGTTGCATTGCATACTGCATTGCATGGATTATGATGTCATAATTTTGCATTGCATACTGCATTGCATGGATTGTGATGTCATAATGTTGCATTGCATACTGCATTGCATGGATTGTGATGTCATAATTTTGCATTGCATAATGCATTGCATGGATTGTGATGTCATAATTTTGCATTACATGATGCTTTGCATGGATTATGATGTCATAATTTTGCATTGCATACTGCATTGCATGGATTGTGATGTCATAATTTTGCATTAAATGATGCTTTGCATGGATTATGATGTCATAATTTTGCATTGCATACTGCATTGCATGGATTGTGATGTCATAATTTTGCATTAAATGATGCTTTGCATGGATTGTGATGTCATAATTTTGCATTGCATACTGCATAGCATGGATTATGATGTCATAATTTTGCATTGCATGGATTGTGATGTCATAATTTTGCATTAAATTATGCTTTTCATGGATTGTGATGTCATAATTTTGCATTGCATACTACATTGCATGGATTGTGATGTCATAATTTTGCATTGCATACTGCATTGCATGGATTGTGATGTCATAATTTTGCATTGCATGGATTGTGATGTCATAATTTTGCATTGCATAATGCATTGCATGGATTGTGATGCCATAATTTTGCATTACATGATGCTTTGCATGGATTATGATGTCATAATTTTGCATTGCATACTGCATTGCATGGATCGTGAGGTCATAATTTTGCATTGCATACTGCATTGCATGGATTGTGATGTCATAATTTTGCAATGCATGGATTGTGATGTCATAATTTTGCATTGCATACTGCATTGCATGGATTGTGATGTCATAATTTTGCATTACATGATGCTTTGCATGGATTGTGATGTCATAATTTTGCATTGCATACTGCATTGCATGGATTGTGATGTCATAATTTTGCATTAAATGATGCTTTGCATGGATTATGATGTCATAATTTTGCATTGCATACTGCATTGCATGGATTGTGATGTCATAAGTTTGCATTGCATACTGCATTGCATGGATTGTGATGTCATAATTTTGCATTGCATGGATTGTGATGTCATAATTTTGCATTGCATAATGCATTGCATGGATTGTGATGTCATAATTTTGCATTACATGATGCTTTGCATGGATTATGATGTCATAATTTTGCATTGCATACTGCATTGCATGGATTGTGATGTCATAATTTTGCAATGCATACTGCATTGCATGGATTGTGATGTCATAATTTTGCAATGCATGGATTGTGATGTCATAATTTTGCATTGCATACTGCATTGCATGGATTGTGATGTAATAATTTTGCATTAAATGATGCTTTGCATGGATTATAATGTCATAATGTTGCATTGCATACTGCATTGCATGGATTGTGATGTAATAATTTTGCATTAAATGATGCTTTGCATGGATTGTGATGTCATAATTTTGCATTGCATGCTATATTGCATAGATTGTGATGTCATAATTTTGCATTGCATACTGCATTGCATGGATTGTGATGTCATAATTTTGCATTAAATGATGCTTTGCATGGATTATGATGTCATAATTTTGCATTGCATACTGCATTGCATAGATTGTGATGTCACAATTTTGCATTGCATACTGCATTGCATGGATTGTGATGTCATAATTTTGCATTGCATACTGCATTGCATGGATTGTGATGTCATCATTTTGCATTAAATGATGCTTTGCATGGATTATGATGTCATAATTTTGCATTGCATACTGCATTGCATGGACTGTGATGTCATAATTTTGCATTGCATACTGCATTGCTTGGATTGTGATGTCATAATTTTGCATTGCATGGATTGTTATGTCATAATTTTGCATTAAATGTTGCATTGCTTGGATTGTGATGTCATAATTTTGCATTAAATTATGCTTTGCATGGATTATGATGTCATAATGTTGCATTGCATACTGCATTGCATGGATTGTGATGTAATAATTTTGCATTAAATGATGCTTTGCATGGATTATAATGTCATAATGTTGCATTGCATACTGCATTGCATGGATTGTGATGTAATAATTTTGCATTAAATGATGCTTTGCATGGATTGTGATGTCATAATTTTGCATTGCATGCTATATTGCATAGATTGTGATGTCATAATTTTGCATTGCATACTGTATTGCATGGATTGTGATGTCATAATTTTGCAATAAATGATGCTTTGCATGGATTATGATGTCATAATTTTGCATTGCATACTGCATTGCATGGATTGTGATGTCATAATTTTGCATTGCTTACTGCATTGCATGGATTGTGATGTCATAATTTTGCATTGCATACTGGATTGCATGGATTGTGATGTCATAATTTTGCATTAAATGATGCTTTGCATGGATTATGATGTCATAATGTTGCATTGCATACTGCATTGCATGGATTATGATGTCATAATTTTGCATTGCATACTGCATTGCATGGATTGTGATGTCATAACGTTGCATTGCATACTGCATTGCATGGATTGTGATGTCATAATTTTGCATTGCATAATGCATTGCATGGATTGTGATGTCATAATTTTGCATTACATGATGCTTTGCATGGATTATGATGTCATAATTTTGCATTGCATACTGCATTGCATGGATTGTGATGTCATAATTTTGCATTAAATGATGCTTTGCATGGATTATGATGTCATAATTTTGCATTGCATACTGCATTGCTTGGATTGTGATGTCATAATTTTGCATTAAATGATGCTTTGCATGGATTATGATGTCATAATTTTGCATTGCATACTGCATTGCATGGATTGTGATGTCATAACGTTGCATTGCATACTGCATTGCATGGATTGTGATGTCATAATTTTGCATTAAATGATGCTTTGCATGGATTATGATGTCATAATTTTGCATTGCATACTGCATTGCATGGATTGTGATGTCATAATTTTGCATTAAATGATGCTTTGCATGGATTATGATGTCATAATTTTGCATTGCATACTGCATTGCATGGATTGTGATGTCATAATTTTGCATTAAATGATGCTTTGCATGGATTGTGATGTCATAATTTTGCATTGCATACTGCATAGCATGGATTATGATGTCATAATTTTGCATTGCATGGATTGTGATGTCATAATTTTGCATTAAATTATGCTTTTCATGGATTGTGATGTCATAATTTTGCATTGCATACTACATTGCATGGATTGTGATGTCACAATTTTGCATTGCATACTGCATTGCATGGATTGTGATGTCATAATTTTGCATTGCATGGATTGTGATGTCATAATTTTGCATTGCATAATGCATTGCATGGATTGTGATGCCATAATTTTGCATTACATGATGCTTTGCATGGATTATGATGTCATAATTTTGCATTGCATACTGCATTGCATGGATTGTGATGTCATAATTTTGCATTGCATACTGCATTGCATGGATTGTGATGTCATAATTTAGCATTGCATGGATTGTGATGTCATAATTTTGCATTGCATAATGCATTGCATGGATTGTGATGTCATAATTTTGCATTACATGATGCTTTGCATGGATTATGATGTCATAATGTTGCATTGCATACTGCATTGCATGGATTGTGATGTCATAATTTTGCAATGCATACTGCATTGCATGGATTGTGATGTCATAATTTTGCAATGCATGGATTGTGATGTCATAATTTTGCATTGCATACTGGATTGCATGGATTGTGATGTCATAATTTTGCATTAAATGATGCTTTGCATGGATTATGATGTCATAATGTTGCATTGCATACTGCATTGCATGGATTGTGATGTAATAATTTTGCATTAAATGATGCTTTGCATGGATTACGATGTCATAATGTTGCATTGCATACTGCATTGCATGGATTGTGATGTAATAATTTTGCATTAAATGATGCTTTGCATGGATTGTGATGTCATAATTTTGCATTGCATGCTATATTGCATAGATTGTGATGTCATAATTTTGCATTGCATACTGCATTGCATGGATTGTGATGTCATAATTTTGCATTAAATGATGCTTTGCATGGATTATGATGTCATAATTTTGCATTGCATACTGCATTGCATAGATTGTGATGTCATAATTTTGCATTGCATACTGCATTGCATGGATTGTGATGTCATAATTTTGCATTAAATGATGCTTTGCATGGATTATGATGTCATAATTTTGCATTGCATACTGCATTGCATGGATTGTGATGTCATAATTTTGCATTGCATACTGCATTGCATGGATTGTGATGTCATCATTTTGCATTAAATGATGCTTTGCATGGATTATGATGTCATAATTTTGCATTGCATACTGCATTGCATGGACTGTGATGTCATAATTTTGCATTGCATACTGCATTGCTTGGATTGTGATGTCATAATTTTGCATTGCATGGATTGTTATGTCATAATTTTGCATTAAATGTTGCATTGCTTGGATTGTGATGTCATAATTTTGCATTAAATTATGCTTTGCATGGATTATGATGTCATAATGTTGCATTGCATACTGCATTGCATGGATTGTGATGTAATAATTTTGCATTAAATGATGCTTTGCATGGATTATAATGTCATAATGTTGCATTGCATACTGCATTGCATGGATTGTGATGTAATAATTTTGCATTAAATGATGCTTTGCATGGATTGTGATGTCATAATTTTGCATTGCATGCTATATTGCATAGATTGTGATGTCATAATTTTGCATTGCATACTGCATTGCATGGATTGTGATGTCATAATTTTGCATTAAATGATGCTTTGCATGGATTATGATGTCATAATTTGCATTGCATACTGCATTGCATGGATTGTGATGTCATAATTTTGCATTGCTTACTGCATTGCATGGATTGTGATGTCATAATTTTGCATTGCATACTGGATTGCATGGATTGTGATGTCATAATTTTGCATTAAATGATGCTTTGCATGGATTATGATGTCATAATTTTGCATTGCATACTACATTGCATGGATTGTGATGTCATAATTTTGCACTGCATACTGCATTGCATGGATTGTGATGTCATAATTTTGCATTAAATTATGCTTTGCATGGAATGTGATGTCATAATTTTGCATTGCATACTGCATTGCATGGATTGTGATGTCATAATTTTGCATTAGATGTTGCATTGCTTGGATTTTGATGTCATAATTCTGCATTGCATACTGCATTGCATGGATTGTGATGTCTTACTTTTGCATTGCATACTGCATTGCATGGATTGTGATGTCATAATTTTGCATTAAATGATGCTTTGCATGGATTGTGATGTCATAATTTTGCATTGCATACTGCATTGCATGGATTGTGATGTCATAATTTTGCATTAAATGATGCTTTGCATGGATTGTGATGTCATAATTTTGCATTGCATACTGCATTGCATGGATTGTGATGTCATCATTTTGCATTAGATGTTGCATTGCTTGGATTTTGATGTCATAATTTTGCTTTGCATACTGCATTGCATGGATTGTGATGTCATAATTTTGCATTGCATACTGCATTGCATGGATTGTGATGTCATAATTTTGCATTAAATGATGCTTTGCATGGATTGTGATGTCATAATTCTGCATTGCATACTGCATTGCTTGTATTGTGATGTCATAATTTTGCATTAAATGATGATTTGCATGGATTGTGATGTCATAATTTTGCATTGCATACTGCATTGCTTGGATTGTGATGTCATAATTTTGCATTAAATGATGCTTTGCATGGATTATGATGTCATAATTGTGCATTGCATACTGCATTGCATGGATTGTGATGTCATAACGTTGCATTGCATACTGCATTGCATGGATTGTGATGTCATAATTTTGCATTGCCTAATGCATTGTATGGATTGTGATGTCATAATTTTGCATTGCATAATGCATTGCATGGATTGTGATGTCATAATTTTGCATTACATGATGCTTTGCATGGAGTATGATGTCATAATTTTGCATTGCATACTGCATTGCATGGATTGTGATGTCATAATTTTGCATTAAATGATGCTTTGCATGGATTATGATGTCATAATTTTGCATTGCATACTGCATTGCATGGATTGTGATGTCATAATTTTGCATTAAATGATGCTTTGCATGGATTGTGATGTCATAATTTTGCATTGCATACTGCATTGCATGGATTATGATGTCATAATTTTGCATTGCATGGATTGTGATGTCATAATTTTGCATTAAATTATGCTTTTCATGGATTGTGATGTCATAATTTTGCATTGCATACTACATTGCATGGATTGTGATGTCATAATTTTGCATTGCATACTGCATTGCATGGATTGTGATGTCATAATTTTGCATTGCATGGATTGTGATGTCATAATTTTGCATTGCATAATGCATTGCATGGATTGTGATGTCATAATTTTGCATTACATGATGCTTTGCATGGATTGTGATGTCATAATTTTGCATTGCATACTGCATTGCATGGATT
This sequence comes from Pseudophryne corroboree, assembly GCF_028390025.1. Taxonomy (NCBI): domain Eukaryota; kingdom Metazoa; phylum Chordata; class Amphibia; order Anura; family Myobatrachidae; genus Pseudophryne; species Pseudophryne corroboree. The sequence continues at coordinate 72,760 of NW_026970218.1, read as the reverse complement.
GTGATGTCATAATTTTGCATTAAATGATGCTTTGCATGGATTATGATGTCATAATTTTACATTGCATACTGCATTGCATGGATTGTGATGTCATAATTTTGCATTGCATACTGCATTGCATGGATTGTGATGTCATAATTTTGCATTGCATGGATTGTGATGTCATAATTTTGCATACTGCATTGCATGGATTGTGAAGTCATAACTTTGCATTAAATGATGCTTTGCATGGATTGTGATGTCATAATTTTGCATTGCATACTACATTGCATGGATTGCGATGTCATAATTTTGCATTGCATACTGCATTGCATGGATTGTGATGTCATAATTTTGCATTAAATGATGCTTTGCATGGATTATGATGTCATAATTTTGCATTGCATACTGCATTGCATGGATTGTGATGTCATAATTTTGCATTAAATGATGCTTTGCATGAATTATGATGTCATAATTTTGCATTGCATACTGCATTGCATGGATTGTGATGTCATAATTTTGCATTGCATACTGCATTGCATGGATTGTGATGTCATATTTTGCATTACATGTTGCATTGCTTGGATTGTGATGTCATAATTTTGCATTACATGTTGCATTGCTTGGATTGTGATGTCATATATTTGCATTAAATGATGATAAATTTGCATTAAATAATGCTTTGCATGGATTATGATGTCATAATTTTGCATTGCATACTGCATTGCATGGATTGTAATGTCATAATTTTGCATTGCATACTGCATTGCATGGATTGTGATGTCATAATTTTGCATTGCATGGATTGTGATGTCATAATTTTGCATTGCATACTGCATTGCATGGATTGTGATGTCATAATTTTGCATTAAATGATGCTTTGCATGGATTATGATGTCATAATTTTGCATTGCATACTGCATTGCATGGATTGTGAAGTCATAACTTTGCATTAAATGATGCTTTGCATGGATTGTGATGTCATAATTTTGCATTGCATACTGCATTGCATGGATTGTGATGTAATAATTTTGCATTAAATGATGCTTTGCATGGATTGTGATGTCATAATTTTGCATTGCATGCTATATTGCATAGATTGTGATGTCATAATTTTGCATTGCATACTGCATTGCATGGATTGTGATGTCATAATGTTGCATTAAATGATGCTTTGCATGGATTATGATGTCATAATTTTGCATTGCATACTGCATTGCATAGATTGTGATGTCATAATTTTGCATTGCATACTGCATTGCATGGATTGTGATGTCATCATTTTGCATTAAATGATGCTTTGCATGGATTATGATGTCATAATTTTGCTTTGCATACTGCATTGCATGGATTGTGATGTCATAATTTTGCATTGCCTAATGCATTGTATGGATTGTGATGTCATAATTTTGCATTGCATAATGCATTGCATGGATTGTGATGTCATAATTTTGCATTACATGATGCTTTGCATGGAGTATGATGTCATAATTTTGCATTGCATACTGCATTGCATGGATTGTGATGTCATAATTTTGCATTAAATGATGCTTTGCATGGATTATGATGTCATAATTTTGCATTGCATACTGCATTGCATGGATTGTGATGTCATAATTTTGCATTAAATGATGCTTTGCATGGATTGTGATGTCATAATTTTGCATTGCATACTGCATTGCATGGATTATGATGTCATAATTTTGCATTGCATGGATTGTGATGTCATAATTTTGCATTAAATTATGCTTTTCATGGATTGTGATGTCATAATTTTGCATTGCATACTACATTGCATGGATTGTGATGTCATAATTTTGCATTGCATACTGCATTGCATGGATTGTGATGTCATAATTTTGCATTGCATGGATTGTGATGTCATAATTTTGCATTGCATAATGCATTGCATGGATTGTGATGTCATAATTTTGCATTACATGATGCTTTGCATGGATTGTGATGTCATAATTTTGCATTGCATACTGCATTGCATGGATTGTGATGTCATAATTTTGCATTAAATGATGCTTTGCATGGATTATGATGTCATAATTTTACATTGCATACTGCATTGCATGGATTGTGATGTCATAATTTTGCATTGCATACTGCATTGCATGGATTGTGATGTCATAATTTTGCATTGCATGGATTGTGATGTCATAATTTTGCATACTGCATTGCATGGATTGTGAAGTCATAACTTTGCATTAAATGATGCTTTGCATGGATTGTGATGTCATAATTTTGCATTGCATACTACATTGCATGGATTGCGATGTCATAATTTTGCATTGCATACTGCATTGCATGGATTGTGATGTCATAATTTTGCATTAAATGATGCTTTGCATGGATTATGATGTCATAATTTTGCATTGCATACTGCATTGCATGGATTGTGATGTCATAATTTTGCATTAAATGATGCTTTGCATGAATTATGATGTCATAAATTTGCATTGCATACTGCATTGCATGGATTGTGATGTCATAATTTTGCATTGCATACTGCATTGCATGGATTGTGATGTCATATTTTGCATTACATGTTGCATTGCTTGGATTGTGATGTCATAATTTTGCATTACATGTTGCATTGCTTGGATTGTGATGTCATATATTTGCATTAAATGATGATAAATTTGCATTAAATAATGCTTTGCATGGATTATGATGTCATAATTTTGCATTGCATACTGCATTGCATGGATTGTAATGTCATAATTTTGCATTGCATACTGCATTGCATGGATTGTGATGTCATAATTTTGCATTGCATGGATTGTGATGTCATAATTTTGCATTGCATACTGCATTGCATGGATTGTGATGTCATAATTTTGCATTAAATGATGCTTTGCATGGATTATGATGTCATAATTTTGCATTGCATACTGCATTGCATGGATTGTGAAGTCATAACTTTGCATTAAATGATGCTTTGCATGGATTGTGATGTCATAATTTTGCATTGCATACTGCATTGCATGGATTGTGATGTAATAATTTTGCATTAAATGATGCTTTGCATGGATTGTGATGTCATAATTTTGCATTGCATGCTATATTGCATAGATTGTGATGTCATAATTTTGCATTGCATACTGCATTGCATGGATTGTGATGTCATAATTTTGCATTAAATGATGCTTTGCATGGATTATGATGTCATAATTTTGCATTGCATACTGCATTGCATAGATTGTGATGTCATAATTTTGCATTGCATACTGCATTGCATGGATTGTGATGTCATCATTTTGCATTAAATGATGCTTTGCATGGATTATGATGTCATAATTTTGCATTGCATACTGCATTGCATGGATTGTGATGTCATAATGTTGCATTGCATACTGCATTGCATGGATTGTTATGTCATCATTTTGCATTAAATGATGCTTTGCATGGATTATGATGTCATAATTTTGCATTGCATACTGCATTGCATGGACTGTGATGTCATAATTTTGCATTGCATACTGCATTGCTTGGATTGTGATGTCATAATTTTGCATTGCATGGATTGTTATGTCATAATTTTGCATTAAATGTTGCATTGCTTGGATTGTGATGTCATAATTTTGCATTAAATTATGCTTTGCATGGATTATGATGTCATAATGTTGCATTGCATACTGCATTGCATGGATTGTGATGTAATAATTTTGCATTAAATGATGCTTTGCATGGATTATAATGTCATAATGTTGCATTGCATACTGCATTGCATGGATTGTGATGTAATAATTTTGCATTAAATGATGCTTTGCATGGATTGTGATGTCATAATTTTGCATTGCATGCTATATTGCATAGATTGTGATGTCATAATTTTGCATTGCATACTGCATTGCATGGATTGTGATGTCATAATTTTGCATTAAATGATGCTTTGCATGGATTATGATGTCATAATTTTGCATTGCATACTGCATTGCATGGATTGTGATGTCATAATTTTGCATTGCTTACTGCATTGCATGGATTGTGATGTCATAATTTTGCATTGCATACTGGATTGCATGGATTGTGATGTCATAATTTTGCATTAAATGATGCTTTGCATGGATTATGATGTCATAATGTTGCATTGCATACTGCATTGCATGGATTATGATGTCATAATTTTGCATTGCATACTGCATTGCATGGATTGTGATGTCATAATGTTGCATTGCATACGGCATTGCATGGATTGTGATGTCATAATTTTGCATTGCATAATGCATTGCATGGATTGTGATGTCATAATTTTGCATTACATGATGCTTTGCATGGATTATGATGTCATAATTTTGCATTGCATACTGCATTGCATGGATTGTGATGTCATAATTTTGCATTAAATGATGCTTTGCATGGATTATGATGTCATAATTTTGCATTGCATACTGCATTGCATGGATTGTGATGTCATAATTTTGCATTAAATGATGCTTTGCATGGATTGTGATGTCATAATTTTGCATTGCATACTGCATAGCATGGATTATGATGTCATAATTTTGCATTGCATGGATTGTGATGTCATAATTTTGCATTAAATTATGCTTTTCATGGATTGTGATGTCATAATTTTGCATTGCATACTACATTGCATGGATTGTGATGTCATAATTTTGCATTGCATACTGCATTGCATGGATTGTGATGTCATAATTTTGCATTGCATGGATTGTGATGTCATAATTTTGCATTGCATAATGCATTGCATGGATTGTGATGCCATAATTTTGCATTACATGATGCTTTGCATGGATTATGATGTCATAATTTTGCATTGCATACTGCATTGCATGGATCGTGAGGTCATAATTTTGCATTGCATACTGCATTGCATGGATTGTGATGTCATAATTTTGCAATGCATGGATTGTGATGTCATAATTTTGCATTGCACACTGCATTGCATGGATTGTGATGTCATAATTTTGCATTACATGATGCTTTGCATGGATTGTGATGTCATAATTTTGCATTGCATACTGCATTGCATGGATTGTGATGTCATAATTTTGCATTAAATGATGCTTTGCATGGATTATGATGTCATAATTTTGCATTGCATACTGCATTGCATGGATTGTGATGTCATAAGTTTGCATTGCATACTGCATTGCATGGATTGTGATGTCATAATTTTGCATTGCATGGATTGTGATGTCATAATTTTGCATTGCATAATGCATTGCATGGATTGTGATGTCATAATTTTGCATTACATGATGCTTTGCATGGATTATGATGTCATAATTTTGCATTGCATACTGCATTGCATGGATTGTGATGTCATAATTTTGCAATGCATACTGCATTGCATGGATTGTGATGTCATAATTTTGCAATGCATGGATTGTGATGTCATAATTTTGCATTGCATACTGCATTGCATGGATTGTGATGTAATAATTTTGCATTAAATGATGCTTTGCATGGATTATAATGTCATAATGTTGCATTGCATACTGCATTGCATGGATTGTGATGTAATAATTTTGCATTAAATGATGCTTTGCATGGATTGTGATGTCATAATTTTGCATTGCATGCTATATTGCATAGATTGTGATGTCATAATTTTGCATTGCATACTGCATTGCATGGATTGTGATGTCATAATTTTGCATTAAATGATGCTTTGCATGGATTATGATGTCATAATTTTGCATTGCATACTGCATTGCATAGATTGTGATGTCATAATTTTGCATTGCATACTGCATTGCATGGATTGTGATGTCATAATTTTGCATTAAATGATGCTTTGCATGGATTATGATGTCACAATTTTGCATTGCATACTGCATTGCATGGATTGTGATGTCATAATTTTGCATTGCATACTGCATTGCATGGATTGTGATGTCATCATTTTGCATTAAATGATGCTTTGCATGGATTATGATGTCATAATTTTGCATTGCATACTGCATTGCATGGACTGTGATGTCATAATTTTGCATTGCATACTGCATTGCTTGGATTGTGATGTCATAATTTTGCATTGCATGGATTGTTATGTCATAATTTTGCATTAAATGTTGCATTGCTTGGATTGTGATGTCATAATTTTGCATTAAATTATGCTTTGCATGGATTATGATGTCATAATGTTGCATTGCATACTGCATTGCATGGATTGTGATGTAATAATTTTGCATTAAATGATGCTTTGCATGGATTATAATGTCATAATGTTGCATTGCATACTGCATTGCATGGATTGTGATGTAATAATTTTGCATTAAATGATGCTTTGCATGGATTGTGATGTCATAATTTTGCATTGCATGCTATATTGCATAGATTGTGATGTCATAATTTTGCATTGCATACTGTATTGCATGGATTGTGATGTCATAATTTTGCAATAAATGATGCTTTGCATGGATTATGATGTCATAATTTTGCATTGCATACTGCATTGCATGGATTGTGATGTCATAATTTTGCATTGCTTACTGCATTGCATGGATTGTGATGTCATAATTTTGCATTGCATACTGGATTGCATGGATTGTGATGTCATAATTTTGCATTAAATGATGCTTTGCATGGATTATGATGTCATAATGTTGCATTGCATACTGCATTGCATGGATTATGATGTCATAATTTTGCATTGCATACTGCATTGCATGGATTGTGATGTCATAACGTTGCATTGCATACTGCATTGCATGGATTGTGATGTCATAATTTTGCATTGCATAATGCATTGCATGGATTGTGATGTCATAATTTTGCATTACATGATGCTTTGCATGGATTATGATGTCATAATTTTGCATTGCATACTGCATTGCATGGATTGTGATGTCATAATTTTGCATTAAATGATGCTTTGCATGGATTATGATGTCATAATTTTGCATTGCATACTGCATTGCTTGGATTGTGATGTCATAATTTTGCATTAAATGATGCTTTGCATGGATTATGATGTCATAATTTTGCATTGCATACTGCATTGCATGGATTGTGATGTCATAACGTTGCATTGCATACTGCATTGCATGGATTGTGATGTCATAATTTTGCATTAAATGATGCTTTGCATGGATTATGATGTCATAATTTTGCATTGCATACTGCATTGCATGGATTGTGATGTCATAATTTTGCATTAAATGATGCTTTGCATGGATTATGATGTCATAATTTTGCATTGCATACTGCATTGCATGGATTGTGATGTCATAATTTTGCATTAAATGATGCTTTGCATGGATTGTGATGTCATAATTTTGCATTGCATACTGCATAGCATGGATTATGATGTCATAATTTTGCATTGCATGGATTGTGATGTCATAATTTTGCATTAAATTATGCTTTTCATGGATTGTGATGTCATAATTTTGCATTGCATACTACATTGCATGGATTGTGATGTCACAATTTTGCATTGCATACTGCATTGCATGGATTGTGATGTCATAATTTTGCATTGCATGGATTGTGATGTCATAATTTTGCATTGCATAATGCATTGCATGGATTGTGATGCCATAATTTTGCATTACATGATGCTTTGCATGGATTATGATGTCATAATTTTGCATTGCATACTGCATTGCATGGATTGTGATGTCATAATTTTGCATTGCATACTGCATTGCATGGATTGTGATGTCATAATTTAGCATTGCATGGATTGTGATGTCATAATTTTGCATTGCATAATGCATTGCATGGATTGTGATGTCATAATTTTGCATTACATGATGCTTTGCATGGATTATGATGTCATAATTTTGCATTGCATACTGCATTGCATGGATTGTGATGTCATAATTTTGCAATGCATACTGCATTGCATGGATTGTGATGTCATAATTTTGCAATGCATGGATTGTGATGTCATAATTTTGCATTGCATACTGGATTGCATGGATTGTGATGTCATAATTTTGCATTAAATGATGCTTTGCATGGATTATGATGTCATAATGTTGCATTGCATACTGCATTGCATGGATTGTGATGTAATAATTTTGCATTAAATGATGCTTTGCATGGATTACGATGTCATAATGTTGCATTGCATACTGCATTGCATGGATTGTGATGTAATAATTTTGCATTAAATGATGCTTTGCATGGATTGTGATGTCATAATTTTGCATTGCATGCTATATTGCATAGATTGTGATGTCATAATTTTGCATTGCATACTGCATTGCATGGATTGTGATGTCATAATTTTGCATTAAATGATGCTTTGCATGGATTATGATGTCATAATTTTGCATTGCATACTGCATTGCATAGATTGTGATGTCATAATTTTGCATTGCATACTGCATTGCATGGATTGTGATGTCATAATTTTGCATTAAATGATGCTTTGCATGGATTATGATGTCATAATTTTGCATTGCATACTGCATTGCATGGATTGTGATGTCATAATTTTGCATTGCATACTGCATTGCATGGATTGTGATGTCATCATTTTGCATTAAATGATGCTTTGCATGGATTATGATGTCATAATTTTGCATTGCATACTGCATTGCATGGACTGTGATGTCATAATTTTGCATTGCATACTGCATTGCTTGGATTGTGATGTCATAATTTTGCATTGCATGGATTGTTATGTCATAATTTTGCATTAAATGTTGCATTGCTTGGATTGTGATGTCATAATTTTGCATTAAATTATGCTTTGCATGGATTATGATGTCATAATGTTGCATTGCATACTGCATTGCATGGATTGTGATGTAATAATTTTGCATTAAATGATGCTTTGCATGGATTATAATGTCATAATGTTGCATTGCATACTGCATTGCATGGATTGTGATGTAATAATTTTGCATTAAATGATGCTTTGCATGGATTGTGATGTCATAATTTTGCATTGCATGCTATATTGCATAGATTGTGATGTCATAATTTTGCATTGCATACTGCATTGCATGGATTGTGATGTCATAATTTTGCATTAAATGATGCTTTGCATGGATTATGATGTCATAATTTGCATTGCATACTGCATTGCATGGATTGTGATGTCATAATTTTGCATTGCTTACTGCATTGCATGGATTGTGATGTCATAATTTTGCATTGCATACTGGATTGCATGGATTGTGATGTCATAATTTTGCATTAAATGATGCTTTGCATGGATTATGATGTCATAATGTTGCATTGCATACTGCATTGCATGGATTATGATGTCATAATTTTGCATTGCATACTGCATTGCATGGATTGTGATGTCATAACGTTGCATTGCATACTGCATTGCATGGATTGTGATGTCATAATTTTGCATTGCATAATGCATTGCATGGATTGTGATGTCATAATTTTGCATTACATGATGCTTTGCTTGGATTATGATGTCATAATTTTGCATTGCATACTGCATTGCATGGATTGTGATGTCATAATTTTGCATTAAATGATGCTTTGCATGGATTATGATGTCATAATTTTGCATTGCATACTGCATTGCATGGATTGTGATGTCATAATTTTGCATTAAATGATGCTTTGCATGGATTGTGATGTCATAATTTTGCATTGCATACTGCATTGCATGGATTATGATGTCATACTTTTGCATTGCATGGATTGTGATGTCATAATTTTGCATTGCATACTGCATTGCATGGATTATGATGTCATAATTTTGCATTGCATGGATTGTGATGTCATAATTTTGCATTGCATACTGCATTGCATGGATTGTGATGTCATAATTTTGCATTAAATGATGCTTTGCATGGGTTATGATGTCATAATTTTGCATTGCATACTGCATTGCATGGATTGTGATGTCATAATTTTGCATTGCATACTGCATTGCATGGATTGTGATGTCATAATTTTGCATTGCATGGATTGTGATGTCATAATTTTGCATTGCATGGATTGTGATGTCATAATTTTGCATTAAATGATGCTTTGCATGGATTGTGATGTCATAATTTTGCATTGCATACTGCATTGCATGGATTATGATGTCATAATTTTGCATTGCATGGATTGTGATGTCATAATTGTGCATTAAATGATGCTTTGCATGGATTGTGATGTCATAATTTTGCATTGCATACTACATTGCATGGATTGTGATGTCATAATTTTGCATTGCATACTGCATTGCATGGATTGTGATGTCATAATTTTGCATTGCATGGATTGTGATGTCATAATTTTGCATTGCATAATGCATTGCATGGATTGTGATGCCATAATTTTGCATTACATGATGCATTGCATGGATTGTGATGTCATAATTTTGCATTGCATAATGCATTGCATGGATTGTGATGCCATAATTTTGCATTACATGATGCTTTGCATGGATTATGATGTCATAATTTTGCATTGCATACTGCATTGCATGGATCGTGAGGTCATAATTTTGCATTGCATACTGCATTGCATGGATTGTGATGTCATAATTTTGCAATGCATGGATTGTGATGTCATAATTTTGCATTGCATACTGCATTGCATGGATTGTGATGTCATAATTTTGCATTACATGATGCTTTGCATGGATTGTGATGTCATAATTTTGCATTGGATACTGCATTGCTTGGATTGTGATGTCATAATTTTGCATTAAATGATGCTTTGCATGGATTATGATGTCATAATTTTGCATTGCATACTGCATTGCATGGATTGTGATGTCATAATGTTGCATTGCATACTGCATTGCATGGATTGTGATGTCATAATTTTGCATTGCATAATGCATTGCATGGATTGTGATGTCATAATTTTGCATTACATGATGCTTTGCATGGATTATGATGTCATAATTTTGCATTGCATACTGCATTGCATGGATTGTGATGTCATAATTTTGCATTAAATGATGCTTTGCATGGATTATGATGTCATAATTTTGCATTGCATACTGCATTGCATGGATTGTGATGTCATAATTTTGCATTAAATGATGCTTTGCATGGATTGTGATGTCATAATTTTGCATTGCATACTGCATTGCATGGATTATGATGTCATAATTTTGCATTGCATGGATTGTTATGTCATAATTTTGCATTAAATTATGCTTTTCATGGATTGTGATGTCATAATTTTGCATTGCATACTACATTGCATGGATTGTGATGTCATAATTTTGCATTGCATACTGCATTGCATGGATTGTGATGTCATAATTGTGCATTGCATGGATTGTGATGTCATAATTTTGCATTGCATAATGCATTGCATGGATTGTGATGCCATAATTTTGCATTACATGATGCTTTGCATGGATTATGATGTCATAATTTTGCATTGCATACTGCATTGCATGGATCGTGAGGTTATAATTTTGCATTGCATACTGCATTGCATGGATTGTGATGTCATAATTTTGCAATGCATGGATTGTGATGTCATAATTTTGCATTGCATACTGGATTGCATGGATTGTGATGTCATAATTTTGCATTAAATGATGCTTTGCATGGATTATGATGTCATAATGTTGCATTGCATACTGCATTGCATGGATTATGATGTCATAATTTTGCATTGCATGGATTGTGATGTCATAATTGTGCATTAAATGATGCTTTGCATGGATTGTGATGTCATAATTTTGCATTGCATACTACATTGCATGGATTGTGATGTCATAATTTTGCATTGCATACTGCATTGCATGGATTGTGATGTCATAATTTTGCATTGCATGGATTGTGATGTCATAATTTTGCATTGCATAATGCATTGCATGGATTGTGATGCCATAATTTTGCATTACATGATGCATTGCATGGGTTGTGATGTCATAATTTTGCATTGCATAATGCATTGCATGGATTGTGATGTCATAATTTTGCAATGCATGGATTGTGATGTCATAATTTTGCATTGCATACTGCATTGCATGGATTGTGATGTCATAATTTTGCATTAAAATATGCTTTGCATGGATTATGATGTCATAATTTAATTTGCATACTGCATTGCATGGATTGTGATGTCATAATGTTGCATTAAATGATGCTTTGCATGAATTATGATGTCATAATTTTGCATTAAATGATGCTTTGCATGGATTATGATGTCATAATTTTGCATTGCATACTGCATTGCATGGATTGTGATGTCATAATGTTGCATTGCATACTGCATTGCATGGATTGTGATGTCATAATTTTGCATTGCATAATGCATTGCATGGATTGTGATGTCATAATTTTGCATTACATGATGCTTTGCATGGATTATGATGTCATAATTTTGCATTGCATACTGCATTGCATGGATTGTGATGTCATAATTTTGCATTAAATGATGCTTTGCATGGATTATGATGTCATAATTTTGCATTGCATACTGCATTGCATGGATTGTGATGTCATAATTTTGCATTGCATACTGCATTGCATGGATTATGATGTCATAATTTTGCATTGCATGGATTGTGATGTCATAATTTTGCATTAAATTATGCTTTTCATGGATTGTGATGTCATAATTTTGCATTGCATACTACATTGCATGGATTGTGATGTCATAATTTTGCATTGCATACTGCATTGCATGGATTGAGATGTCATAATTTTGCATTGCATGGATTGTGATGTCATAATTTTGCATTGCATAATGCATTGCATGGATTGTGATGCCATAATTTTGCATTACATGATGCTTTGCATGGATTATGATGTCATAATTTTGCATTGCATACTGCATTGCATGGATCGTGAGGTCATAATTTTGCATTGCATACTGCATTGCATGGATTGTGATGTCATAATTTTGCAATGCATGGATTGTGATGTCATAATTTTGCATTGCATACTGCATTGCATGGATTGTGATGTCATAATTTTGCATTACATGATGCTTTGCATGGATTGTGATGTCATAATTTTGCATTGCATACTGCATTGCATGGATTGTGATGTCATAATTTTGCATTGCATACTGCATTGCATGGATTGTGATGTCATAATTTTGCATTGCATACTGCATTGCATGGATTGTGATGTCATAATTTTGCATTGCATGGATTGTGATGTCATAATTTTGCATTGCATAATGCATTGCATGGATTGTGATGTCATAATTTTGCAATGCATGGATTGTGATGTCATAATTTTGCATTGCATACTGGATTGCATGGATTGTGATGTCATAATTTTGCATTAAATGATGCTTTGCATGGATTATGATGTCATAATGTTGCATTGCATACTGCATTGCATGGATTGTGATGTAATAATTTTGCATTAAATGATGCTTTGCATGGATTATGATGTCATAATGTTTCATTGCATACTGCATTGCATGGATTGTGATGTAATAATGTTGCATTAAATGATGCTTTGCATGGATTGTGATGTCATAATTTTGCATTGCATGCTATATTGCATAGATTGTGATGTCATAATTTTGCATTGCATAATGCATTGCATGGATTGTGATGCCATAATTTTGCATTACATGATGCTTTGCATGGATTATGATGTCATAATTTTGCATTGCATACTGCATTGCATGGATCGTGAGGTCATAATTTTGCATTGCATACTGCATTGCATGGATTGTGATGTCATAATTTTGCAATGCATGGATTGTGATGTCATAATTTTGCATTGCATACTGCATTGCATGGATTGTGATGTCATAATTTTGCATTAAATGATGCTTTGCATGGATTATGATGTCATAATTTTGCATTGCATACTGCATTGCATGGATTGTGATGTCATAATTTTGCATTGCATACTGCATTGCATGGATTGTGATGTCATAATTTTGCATTGCATGGATTGTGATGTCATAATTTTGCATTGCATAATGCATTGCATGGATTGTGATGTCATAATTTTGCATTACATGATGCTTTGCATGGATTATGATGTCATAATTTTGCATTGCATACTGCATTGCATGGATTGTGATGTCATAATTTTGCAATGCATACTGCATTGCATGGATTGTGATGTCATAATTTTGCAATGCATGGATTGTGATGTCATAATTTTGCATTGCATACTGGATTGCATGGATTGTGATGTCATAATTTTGCATTAAATGATGCTTTGCATGGATTATGATGTCATAATGTTGCATTGCATACTGGATTGCATGGATTGTGATGTCATAATTTTGCATTAAATGATGCTTTGCATGGATTATAATGTCATAATGTTGCATTGCATACTGCATTGCATGGATTATGATGTCATAATTTTGCATTGCATGGATTGTGATGTCATAATTTTGCATTAAATGATGCTTTGCATGGATTGTGATGTCATAATTTTGCATTGCATACTGCATTGCATGGATTGTGATGTCATAATTTTGCATTGCATACTGCATTGCATGGATTATGATGTCATAATTTTGCATTGCATGGATTGTGATGTCATAATTTTGCATTAAATTATGCTTTTCATGGATTGTGATGTCATAATTTTGCATTGCATACTACATTGCATGGATTGTGATGTCATAATTTTGCATTGCATACTGCATTGCATGGATTGTGATGTCATAATTTTGCATTGCATGGATTGTGATGTCATAATTTTGCATTGCATAATGCATTGCATGGATTGTGATGCCATAATTTTGCATTACATGATGCTTTGCATGGATTATGATGTCATAATTTTGCATTGCATACTGCATTGCATGGATCGTGAGGTCATAATTTTGCATTGCATACTGCATTGCATGGATTGTGATGTCATAATTTTGCAATGCATGGATTGTGATGTCATAATTTTGCATTGCATACTGCATTGCATGGATTGTGATGTCATAATTTTGCATTACATGATGCTTTGCATGGATTGTGATGTCATAATTTTGCATTGCATACTGCATTGCATGGATTGTGATGTCATAATTTTGCATTAAATGATGCTTTGCATGGATTATGATGTCATAATTTTGCATTGCATACTGCATTGCATGAATTGTGATGTCATAATTTTGCATTGCATACTGCATTGCATGGATTGTGATGTCATAATTTTGCATTGCATGGATTGTGATGTCATAATTTTGCATTGCATGGATTGTGATGTCATAATTTTGCATTAAATGATGCTTTGCATGGATTGTGATGTCATAATTTTGCATTGCATACTGCATTGCATGGATTATGATGTCATAATTTTGCATTGCATGGATTGTGATGTCATAATTGTGCATTAAATGATGCTTTGCATGGATTGTGATGTCATAATTTTGCATTGCATACTACATTGCATGGATTGTGATGTCATAATTTTGCATTGCATACTGCATTGCATGGATTGTGATGTCATAATTTTGCATTGCATGGATTGTGATGTCATAATTTTGCATTGCATAATGCATTGCATGGATTGTGATGCCATAATTTTGCATTACATGATGCATTGCATGGATTGTGATGTCATAATTTTGCATTGCATAATGCATTGCATGGATTGTGATGCCATAATTTTGCATTACATGATGCTTTGCATGGATTATGATGTCATAATTTTGCATTGCATACTGCATTGCATGGATCGTGAGGTCATAATTTTGCATTGCATACTGCATTGCATGGATTGTGATGTCATAATTTTGCAATGCATGGATTGTGATGTCATAATTTTGCATTGCATACTGCATTGCATGGATTGTGATGTCATAATTTTGCATTACATGATGCTTTGCATGGATTGTGATGTCATAATTTTGCATTGCATACTGCATTGCATGGATTGTGATGTCATAATTTTGCATTAGATGTTGCATTGCTTGGATTTTGATGTCATAATTCTGCATTGCATACTGCATTGCATGGATTGTGATGTCTTACTTTTGCATTGCATAATGCATTGCATGGATTGTGATGTCATAATTTTGCATTAAATGATGCTTTACATGGATTGTGATGTCATAATTTTGCATTGCATACTGCATTGCATGGATTGTGATGTCATAATTTTGCATTAAATGATGCTTTGCATGGATTGTGATGTCATAATTTTGCATTGCATACTGCATTGCATGGATTGTGATGTCATAATTTTGCATTAGATGTTGCATTGCTTGGATTTTGATGTCATAATTTTGCATTGCATACTGCATTGCATGGATTGTGATGTCATAATTTTGCATTGCATACTGCATTGCATGGATTGTGATGTCATAATTTTGCATTAAATGATGCTTTGCATGGATTGTGATGTCATAATTTTGCATTGGATACTGCATTGCTTGGATTGTGATGTCATAATTTTGCATTAAATGATGCTTTGCATGGATTATGATGTCATACTTTTGCATTGCATACTGCATTGCATGGATTGTGATGTCATAATGTTGCATTGCATACTGCATTGCATGGATTGTGATGTCATAATTTTGCATTGCATGGATTGTGATGTCATAATTTTGCATTACATGATGCTTTGCATGGATTATGATGTCATAATTTTGCATTGCATACTGCATTGCATGGATTGTGATGTCATAATTTTGCATTAAATGATGCTTTGCATGGATTATGATGTCATAATTTTGCATTGCATACTGCATTGCATAGATTGTGATATCATAATTTTGCATTAAATGATGCTTTGCATGGATTGTGATGTCATAATTTTGCATTGCATACTGCATTGCATGGATTATGATGTCATAATTTTGCATTGCATGGATTGTGATGTCATAATTTTGCATTAAATTATGCTTTTCATGGATTGTGATGTCATAATTTTGCATTGCATACTACATTGCATGGATTGTGATGTCATAATTTTGCATTGCATACTGCATTGCATGGATTGTGATGTCATAATTTTGCATTGCATGGATTGTGATGTCATAATTTTGCATTGCATAATGCATTGCATGGATTGTGATGCCATAATTTTGCATTACATGATGCTTTGCATGGATTATGATGTCATAATTTTGCATTGCATACTGCATTGCATGGATCGTGAGGTAATAATTTTGCATTGCATACTGCATTGCATGGATTGTGATGTCATAATTTTGCAATGCATGGATTGTGATGTCATAATTTTGCATTGCATACTGGATTGCATGGATTGTGATGTCATAATTTTGCATTAAATGATGCTTTGCATGGATTATGATGTCATAATGTTGCATTGCATACTGCATTGCATGGATTATGATGTCATAATTTTGCATTGCATGGATTGTGATGTCATAATTGTGCATTAAATGATGCTTTGCATGGATTGTGATGTCATAATTTTGCATTGCATACTACATTGCATGGATTGTGATGTCATAATTTTGCATTGCATACTGCATTGCATGGATTGTGATGTCATAATTTTGCATTGCATGGATTGTGATGTCATAATTTTGCATTGCATAATGCATTGCATGGATTGTGATGCCATAATTTTGCATTACATGATGCATTGCATGGATTGTGATGTCTTAATTTTGCATTGCATAATGCATTGCATGGATTGTGATGTCATAATTTTGCAATGCATGGATTGTGATGTCATAATTTTGCATTGCATACTGCATTGCATGGATTGTGATGTCATAATTTTGCATTAAAATATGCTTTGCATGGATTATGATGTCATAATTTAATTTGCATACTGCATTGCATGGATTGTGATGTCATAATTTTGCATTAAATGATGCTTTGCATGAATTATGATGTCATAATTTTGCATTAAATGATGCTTTGCATGGATTATGATGTCATAATTTTGCATTGCATACTGCATTGCATGGATTGTGATGTCATAATGTTGCATTGCATACTGCATTGCATGGATTGTGATGTCATAATTTTGCATTGCATAATGCATTGCATGGATTGTGATGTCATAATTTTGCATTACATGATGCTTTGCATGGATTATGATGTCATAATTTTGCATTGCATACTGCATTGCATGGATTGTGATGTCATAATTTTGCATTAAATGATGCTTTGCATGGATTATGATGTCATAATTTTGCATTGCATACTGCATTGCATGGATTGTGATGTCATAATTTTGCATTGCATACTGCATTGCATGGATTATGATGTCATAATTTTGCATTGCATGGATTGTGATGTCATAATTTTGCATTAAATTATGCTTTTCATGGATTGTGATGTCATAATTTTGCATTGCATACTACATTGCATGGATTGTGATGTCATAATTTTGCATTGCATATTGCATTGCATGGATTGTGATGTCATAATTTTGCATTGCATGGATTGTGATGTCATAATTTTGCATTGCATAATGCATTGCATGGATTGTGATGCCATAATTTTGCATTACATGATGCTTTGCATGGATTATGATGTCATAATTTTGCATTGCATACTGCATTGCATGGATCGTGAGGTCATAATTTTGCATTGCATACTGCATTGCATGGATTGTGATGTCATAATTTTGCAATGCATGGATTGTGATGTCATAATTTTGCATTAAATTATGCTTTGCATGGATTATGATGTCATAATTTTGCATTGCATACTGCATTGCATGGATTGTGATGTCATAATTTTGCATTGCATACTGCATTGCATGGATTGTGATGTCATAATTTTGCATTGCATACTGCATTGCATGGATTGTGATGTCATAATTTTGCATTGCATGGATTGTGATGTCATAATTTTGCATTGCATAATGCATTGCAAGGATTGTGATGTCATAATTTTGCAATGCATGGATTGTGATGTCATAATTTTGCATTGCATACTGGATTGCATGGATTGTGATGTCATAATTTTGCATTAAATGATGCTTTGCATGGATTATGATGTCATAATGTTGCATTGCATACTGCATTGCATGGATTGTGATGTAATAATTTTGCATTAAATGATGCTTTGCATGGATTATGATGTCATAATGTTGCATTGCATACTGCATTGCATGGATTGTGATGTAATAATTTTGCATTAAATGATGCTTTGCATGGATTGTGATGTCATAATTTTGCATTGCATGCTATATTGCATAGATTGTGATGTCATAATTTTGCATTGCATAATGCATTGCATGGATTGTGATGCCATAATTTTGCATTACATGATGCTTTGCATGGATTATGATGTCATAATTTTGCATTGCATACTGCATTGCATGGATCGTGAGGTCATAATTTTGCATTGCATACTGCATTGCATGGATTGTGATGTCATAATTTTGCAATGCATGGGTTGTGATGTCATAATTTTGCATTGCATACTGCATTGCATGGATTGTGATGTCATAATTTTGCATTACATGATGCTTTGCATGGATTGTGATGTCATAATTTTGCATTGCATACTGCATTGCATGGATTGTGATGTCATAATTTTGCATTAAATGATACTTTGCATGGATTATGATGTCATAATTTTGCATTGCATACTGCATTGCATGGATTGTGATGTCATAATTTTGCATTGCATACTGCATTGCATGGATTGTGATGTCATAATTTTGCATTGCATGGATTGTGATGTCATAATTTTGCATTGCATAATGCATTGCATGGATTGTGATGTCATAATTTTGCATTACATGATGATTTGCATGGATTATGATGTCATAATTTTGCATTGCATACTGCATTGCATGGATTGTGATGTCATAATTTTGCAATGCATACTGCATTGCATGGATTGTGATGTCATAATTTTGCAATGCATGGATTGTGATGTCATAATTTTGCATTGCATACTGGATTGCATGGATTGTGATGTCATAATTTTGCATTAAATGATGCTTTGCATGGATTATGATGTCATAATGTTGCATTGCATACTGCATTGCATGGATTGTGATGTAATAATTTTGCATTAAATGATGCTTTGCATGGATTATGATGTCATAATGTTGCATTGCATACTGCATTGCATGGATTGTGATGTAATAATTTTGCATTAAATGATGCTTTGCATGGATTGTGATGTCATAATGTTGCATTGCATGCTATATTGCATAGATTGTGATGTCATAATTTTGCATTGCATACTGCATTGCATGGATTGTGATGTCATAATTTTGCATTAAATGATGCTTTGCATGGATTATGATGTCATAATTTTGCATTGCATACTGCATTGCATAGATTGTGATGTCATAATTTTACATTGCATACTGCATTGCATGGATTGTGATGTCATAATTTTGCATTAAATGATGCTTTGCATGGGTTATGATGTCATAATTTTGCATTGCATAATGCATTGCATGGATTGTGATGTCATAATTTTGCATTACATGATGCTTTGCATGGATTATGATGTCATAATTTTGCATTGCATACTGCATTGCATGGATTGTGATGTCATAATTTTGCATTAAATGATGCTTTGCATGGATTATGATGTCATAATTTTGCATTGCATACTGCATTGCATGGATTGTGATGTCATAATTTTGCATTAAATGATGCTTTGCATGGATTGTGATGTCATAATTTTGCATTGCATACTGCATTGCATGGATTATGATGTCATAATTTTGCATTGCATGGATTGTGATGTCATAATTTTGCATTAAATTATGCTTTTCATGGATTGTGATGTCATAATTTTGCATTGCATACTACATTGCATGGATTGTGATGTCATAATTTTGCATTGCATACTGCATTGCATGGATTGTGATGTCATAATTTTGCATTGCATGGATTGTGATGTCATAATTTTGCATTGCATAATGCATTGCATGGATTGTGATGCCATAATTTTGCATTACATGATGCTTTGCATGGATTATGATGTCATAATTTTGCATTGCATACTGCATTGCATGGATCGTGAGGTCATAATTTTGCATTGCATACTGCATTGCATGGATTGTGATGTCATAATTTTGCAATGCATGGATTGTGATGTCATAATTTTGCATTGCATACTGCATTGCATGGATTGTGATGTCATAATTTTGCATTACATGATGCTTTGCATGGATTGTGATGTCATAATTTTGCATTGCATACTGCATTGCATGGATTGTGATGTCATAATTTTGCATTAAATGATGCTTTGCATGGATTATGATGTCATAATTTTGCATTGCATACTGCATTGCATGAATTGTGATGTCATAATTTTGCATTGCATACTGCATTGCATGGATTGTGATGTCATAATTTTGCATTGCATGGATTGTGATGTCATAATTTTGCATTGCATGGATTGTGATGTCATAATTTTGCATTAAATGATGCTTTGCATGGATTGTGATGTCATAATTTTGCATTGCATACTGCATTGCATGGATTATGATGTCATAATTTTGCATTGCATGGATTGTGATGTCATAATTGTGCATTAAATGATGCTTTGCATGGATTGTGATGTCATAATTTTGCATTGCATACTACATTGCATGGATTGTGATGTCATAATTTTGCATTGCATACTGCATTGCATGGATTGTGATGTCATAATTTTGCATTGCATGGATTGTGATGTCATAATTTTGCATTGCATAATGCATTGCATGGATTGTGATGCCATAATTTTGCATTACATGATGCATTGCATGGATTGTGATGTCATAATTTTGCATTGCATAATGCATTGCATGGATTGTGATGCCATAATTTTGCATTACATGATGCTTTGCATGGATTATGATGTCATAATTTTGCATTGCATACTGCATTGCATGGATCGTGAGGTCATAATTTTGCATTGCATACTGCATTGCATGGATTGTGATGTCATAATTTTGCAATGCATGGATTGTGATGTCATAATTTTGCATTGCATACTGCATTGCATGGATTGTGATGTCATAATTTTGCATTACATGATGCTTTGCATGGATTGTGATGTCATAATTTTGCATTGCATACAGCATTGCATGGATTGTGATGTCATAATTTTGCATTAGATGTTGCATTGCTTGGATTTTGATGTCATAATTCTGCATTGCATACTGCATTGCATGGATTGTGATGTCTTACTTTTGCATTGCATAATGCATTGCATGGATTGTGATGTCATAATTTTGCATTAAATGATGCTTTACATGGATTGTGATGTCATAATTTTGCATTGCATACTGCATTGCATGGATTGTGATGTCATAATTTTGCATTAAATGATGCTTTGCATGGATTGTGATGTCATAATTTTGCATTGCATACTGCATTGCATGGATTGTGATGTCATAATTTTGCATTAGATGTTGCATTGCTTGGATTTTGATGTCATAATTTTGCATTGCATACTGCATTGCATGGATTGTGATGTCATAATTTTGCATTGCATACTGCATTGCATGGATTGTGATGTCATAATTTTGCATTAAATGATGCTTTGCATGGATTGTGATGTCATAATTTTGCATTGGATACTGCATTGCTTGGATTGTGATGTCATAATTTTGCATTAAATGATGCTTTGCATGGATTATGATGTCATACTTTTGCATTGCATACTGCATTGCATGGATTGTGATGTCATAATGTTGCATTGCATACTGCATTGCATGGATTGTGATGTCATAATTTTGCATTGCATGGATTGTGATGTCATAATTTTGCATTACATGATGCTTTGCATGGATTATGATGTCATAATTTTGCATTGCATACTGCATTGCATGGATTGTGATGTCATAATTTTGCATTAAATGATGCTTTGCATGGATTATGATGTCATAATTTTGCATTGCATACTGCATTGCATAGATTGTGATATCATAATTTTGCATTAAATGATGCTTTGCATGGATTGTGATGTCATAATTTTGCATTGCATACTGCATTGCATGGATTATGATGTCATAATTTTGCATTGCATACTGCATTGCATGGATTGTGATGTCATAATTTTGCATTAAATTATGCTTTTCATGGATTGTGATGTCATAATTTTGCATTGCATACTACATTGCATGGATTGTGATGTCATAATTTTGCATTGCATACTGCATTGCATGGATTGTGATGTCATAATTTTGCATTGCATGGATTGTGATGTCATAATTTTGCATTGCATAATGCATTGCATGGATTGTGATGCCATAATTTTGCATTACATGATGCTTTGCATGGATTATGATGTCATAATTTTGCATTGCATACTGCATTGCATGGATCGTGAGGTAATAATTTTGCATTGCATACTGCATTGCATGGATTGTGATGTCATAATTTTGCAATGCATGGATTGTGATGTCATAATTTTGCATTGCATACTGGATTGCATGGATTGTGATGTCATAATTTTGCATTAAATGATGCTTTGCATGGATTATGATGTCATAATGTTGCATTGCATACTGCATTGCATGGATTATGATGTCATAATTTTGCATTGCATGGATTGTGATGTCATAATTGTGCATTAAATGATGCTTTGCATGGATTGTGATGTCATAATTTTGCATTGCATACTACATTGCATGGATTGTGATGTCATAATTTTGCATTGCATACTGCATTGCATGGATTGTGATGTCATAATTTTGCATTGCATGGATTGTGATGTCATAATTTTGCATTGCATAATGCATTGCATGGATTGTGATGCCATAATTTTGCATTACATGATGCATTGCATGGATTGTGATGTCTTAATTTTGCATTGCATAATGCATTGCATGGATTGTGATGTCATAATTTTGCAATGCATGGATTGTGATGTCATAATTTTGCATTGCATACTGCATTGCATGGATTGTGATGTCATAATTTTGCATTAAAATATGCTTTGCATGGATTATGATGTCATAATTTAATTTGCATACTGCATTGCATGGATTGTGATGTCATAATTTTGCATTAAATGATGCTTTGCATGAATTATGATGTCATAATTTTGCATTAAATGATGCTTTGCATGGATTATGATGTCATAATTTTGCATTGCATACTGCATTGCATGGATTGTGATGTCATAATGTTGCATTGCATACTGCATTGCATGGATTGTGATGTCATAATTTTGCATTGCATAATGCATTGCATGGATTGTGATGTCATAATTTTGCATTACATGATGCTTTGCATGGATTATGATGTCATAATTTTGCATTGCATACTGCATTGCATGGATTGTGATGTCATAATTTTGCATTAAATGATGCTTTGCATGGATTATGATGTCATAATTTTGCATTGCATACTGCATTGCATGGATTGTGATGTCATAATTTTGCATTGCATACTGCATTGCATGGATTATGATGTCATAATTTTGCATTGCATGGATTGTGATGTCATAATTTTGCATTAAATTATGCTTTTCATGGATTGTGATGTCATAATTTTGCATTGCATACTACATTGCATGGATTGTGATGTCATAATTTTGCATTGCATATTGCATTGCATGGATTGTGATGTCATAATTTTGCATTGCATGGATTGTGATGTCATAATTTTGCATTGCATAATGCATTGCATGGATTGTGATGCCATAATTTTGCATTACATGATGCTTTGCATGGATTATGATGTCATAATTTTGCATTGCATACTGCATTGCATGGATCGTGAGGTCATAATTTTGCATTGCATACTGCATTGCATGGATTGTGATGTCATAATTTTGCAATGCATGGATTGTGATGTCATAATTTTGCATTAAATTATGCTTTGCATGGATTATGATGTCATAATTTTGCATTGCATACTGCATTGCATGGATTGTGATGTCATAATTTTGCATTGCATACTGCATTGCATGGATTGTGATGTCATAATTTTGCATTGCATACTGCATTGCATGGATTGTGATGTCATAATTTTGCATTGCATGGATTGTGATGTCATAATTTTGCATTGCATAATGCATTGCAAGGATTGTGATGTCATAATTTTGCAATGCATGGATTGTGATGTCATAATTTTGCATTGCATACTGGATTGCATGGATTGTGATGTCATAATTTTGCATTAAATGATGCTTTGCATGGATTATGATGTCATAATGTTGCATTGCATACTGCATTGCATGGATTGTGATGTAATAATTTTGCATTAAATGATGCTTTGCATGGATTATGATGTCATAATGTTGCATTGCATACTGCATTGCATGGATTGTGATGTAATAATTTTGCATTAAATGATGCTTTGCATGGATTGTGATGTCATAATTTTGCATTGCATGCTATATTGCATAGATTGTGATGTCATAATTTTGCATTGCATAATGCATTGCATGGATTGTGATGCCATAATTTTGCATTACATGATGCTTTGCATGGATTATGATGTCATAATTTTGCATTGCATACTGCATTGCATGGATCGTGAGGTCATAATTTTGCATTGCATACTGCATTGCATGGATTGTGATGTCATAATTTTGCAATGCATGGGTTGTGATGTCATAATTTTGCATTGCATACTGCATTGCATGGATTGTGATGTCATAATTTTGCATTACATGATGCTTTGCATGGATTGTGATGTCATAATTTTGCATTGCATACTGCATTGCATGGATTGTGATGTCATAATTTTGCATTAAATGATACTTTGCATGGATTATGATGTCATAATTTTGCATTGCATACTGCATTGCATGGATTGTGATGTCATAATTTTGCATTGCATACTGCATTGCATGGATTGTGATGTCATAATTTTGCATTGCATGGATTGTGATGTCATAATTTTGCATTGCATAATGCATTGCATGGATTGTGATGTCATAATTTTGCATTACATGATGATTTGCATGGATTATGATGTCATAATTTTGCATTGCATACTGCATTGCATGGATTGTGATGTCATAATTTTGCAATGCATACTGCATTGCATGGATTGTGATGTCATAATTTTGCAATGCATGGATTGTGATGTCATAATTTTGCATTGCATACTGGATTGCATGGATTGTGATGTCATAATTTTGCATTAAATGATGCTTTGCATGGATTATGATGTCATAATGTTGCATTGCATACTGCATTGCATGGATTGTGATGTAATAATTTTGCATTAAATGATGCTTTGCATGGATTATGATGTCATAATGTTGCATTGCATACTGCATTGCATGGATTGTGATGTAATAATTTTGCATTAAATGATGCTTTGCATGGATTGTGATGTCATAATGTTGCATTGCATGCTATATTGCATAGATTGTGATGTCATAATTTTGCATTGCATACTGCATTGCATGGATTGTGATGTCATAATTTTGCATTAAATGATGCTTTGCATGGATTATGATGTCATAATTTTGCATTGCATACTGCATTGCATAGATTGTGATGTCATAATTTTACATTGCATACTGCATTGCATGGATTGTGATGTCATAATTTTGCATTAAATGATGCTTTGCATGGGTTATGATGTCATAATTTTGCATTGCATACTGCATTGCATGGATTGTGATGTCATAATTTTGCATTGCATACTGCATTGCATGGATTGCGATGTCATCATTTTGCATTAAATGATGCTTTGCATGGATTATGATGTCATAATTTTGCATTGCATACTGCATTGCATGGACTGTGATGTCATAATTTTGCATTGCATACTGCATTGCTTGGATTGTGATGTCATAATTTTGCATTGCATGGATTGTTATGTCATAATTTTGCATTAAATGTTGCATTGCTTGGATTGTGATGTCATAATTTTGCATTAAATTATGCTGTGCATGGATTATGATGTCATAATGTTGCATTGCATACTGCATTGCATGGATTGTGATGTAATAATTTTGCATTAAATGATGCTTTGCATGGATTATGATGTCATAATGTTGCATTGCATACTGCATTGCATGGATTGTGATGTAATAATTTTGCATTAAATGATGCTTTGCATGGATTGTGATGTCATAATTTTGCATTGCATGCTATATTGCATAGATTGTGATGTCATAATTTTGCATTGCATACTGCATTGCATGGATTGTGATGTCATAATTTTGCATTAAATGATGCTTTGCATGGATTATGATGTCATAATTTTGCATTGCATACTGCATTGCATGGATTGTGATGTCATAATTTTGCATTGCTTACTGCATTGCATGGATTGTGATGTCATAATTTTGCATTGCATACTGGATTGCATGGATTGTGATGTCATAATTTTGCATTAAATGATGCTTTGCATGGATTATGATGTCATAATGTTGCATTGCATACTGCATTGCATGGATTATTATGTCATAATGTTGCATTGCATACTGCATTGCATGGATTGTGATGTAATAATTTTGCATTAAATGATGCTTTGCATGGATTGTGATGTCATAATTTTGCATTAAATGATGCTTTGCATGGATTGTGATGTCATAATTTTGCATTGCATGCTATATTGCATAGATTGTGATGTCATAATTTTGCATTGCATACTGCATTGCATGGATTGTGATGTCATAATTTTGCATTGCATGGATTGTGATGTCATAATTTTGCATTGCATAATGCATTGCATGGATTATGATGTCATAATTTTGCATTAAATGATGCTTTGCATGGATTATGATGTCATAATTTTGCATTGCATACTGCATTGCATGGATTGTGATGTAATAATTTTGCATTAAATGATGCTTTGCATGGATTATGATGTCATAATGTTGCATTGCATACTGCATTGCATGGATTGTGATGTCATAATTTTGCAATGCATACTGCATTGCATGGATTGTGATGTCATAATTTTGCATTAAATGATGCTTTGCATGGATTGTGATGTCATAATTTTGCATTGCATGCTATATTGCATAGATTGTGATGTCATAATTTTGCATTGCATACTGCATTGCATGGATTGTGATGTCATAATTTTGCATTGCATGGATTGTGATGTCATAATTTTGCATTGCATAATGCATTGCATGGATTGTGATGTCATAATTTTGCATTACATGATGCTTTGCATGGATTATGATGTCATAATTTTGCATTGCATACTGCATTGCATGGATTGTGATGTCATAATTTTGCATTGCATACTGCATTGCATGGATTGTGATGTCATAATTTTGCATTAAATGATGCTTTGCATGGATTGTGATGTCATAATTTTGCATTGCATACTGCATTGCATGGATTGTGATGTAATAATTTTGCATTAAATGATGCTTTGCATGGATTATGATGTCATAATGTTGCATTGCATACTGCATTGCATGGATTGTGATGTCATAATTTTGCAATGCATACTGCATTGCATGGATTGTGATGTCATAATTTTGCATTAAATGATGCTTTGCATGGATTGTGATGTCATAATTTTGCATTGCATGCTATATTGCATAGATTGTGATGTCATAATTTTGCATTGCATACTGCATTGCATGGATTGTGATGTCATAATTTTGCATTGCATGGATTGTGATGTCATAATTTTGCATTGCATAATGCATTGCATGGATTGTGATGTCATAATTTTGCATTACATGATGCTTTGCATGGATTATGATGTCATAATTTTGCATTGCATACTGCATTGCATGGATTGTGATGTCATAATTTTGCATTGCATACTGCATTGCATGGATTGTGATGTCATAATTTTGCATTAAATGATGCTTTGCATGGATTGTGATGTCATAATTTTGCATTGCATACTGCATTGCATGGATTGTGATGTCATAATTTTGCATTAAATGTTGCATTGCATGGATTGCGATGTCATAATTTTGCATTAAATGATGCTTTGCATGGATTGTGATGTCATAATGTTGCATTGCATACTGCATTGCTTGGATTGTGATGTCATAATTTTGCATTAAATGATGCTTTGCATGGATTATGATGTCATAATTTTGCATTGCATACTGCATTGCATGGATTGTGATGTCATAACGTTGCATTGCATACTGCATTGCATGGATTGTGATGTCATAATTTTGCATTGCATACTGCATTGCATGGATTGTGATGTCATAATTTTGCATTGCATACTGCATTGCATGGATTGTGATGTCATAATTTTGCATTAAATGATGCTTTGCATGGATTGTGATGTCATAATTTTGCATTAAATGTTGCATTGCATGGATTGCAATGTCATAATTTTGCATTAAATGATGCTTTGCATGGATTGTGATGTCATAACGTTGCATTGCATACTGCATTGCATGGATTGTGATGTCATAATTTTGCATTGCATAATGCATTGCATGGATTGTGATGTCATAATTTTGCATTAAATGATGCTTTGCATGGATTATGGTGTCATAATTTTGCATTGCATACTGCATTGCATGGATTGTGATGTCATAATTTTGCATTGCATACTGCATTGCATGGATTGTGATGTCATCATTTTGCATTAAATGATGCTTTGCATGGATTAT
Organism: Pseudophryne corroboree; assembly: GCF_028390025.1. NCBI lineage: Eukaryota > Metazoa > Chordata > Amphibia > Anura > Myobatrachidae > Pseudophryne > Pseudophryne corroboree. The sequence goes on along the minus strand of NW_026970218.1, from coordinate 43,518 downwards.
GATGTCATAATTTTGCATTGCATACTGCATTGCATGGACTGTGATGTCATAATTTTGCATTGCATACTGCATTGCTTGGATTGTGATGTCATAATTTTGCATTGCATGGATTGTTATGTCATAATTTTGCATTAAATGTTGCATTGCTTGGATTGTGATGTCATAATTTTGCATTGCATACTGGATTGCATGGATTGTGATGTCATAATTTTGCATTAAATGATGCTTTGCATGGATTATGATGTCATAATGTTGCATTGCATACTGCATTGCATGGATTGTGATGTAATAATTTTGCATTAAATGATGCTTTGCATGGATTATGATGTCATAATGTTGCATTGCATACTGCATTGCATGGATTGTGATGTAATAATTTTGCATTAAATGATGCTTTGCATGGATTGTGATGTCATAATGTTGCATTGCATGCTATATTGCATAGATTGTGATGTCATAATTTTGCATTGCATACTGCATTGCATGGATTGTGATGTCATAATTTTGCATTAAATGATGCTTTGCATGGATTATGATGTCATAATTTTGCATTGCATACTGCATTGCATAGATTGTGATGTCATAATTTTACATTGCATACTGCATTGCATGGATTGTGATGTCATAATTTTGCATTAAATGATGCTTTGCATGGGTTATGATGTCATAATTTTGCATTGCATACTGCATTGCATGGATTGTGATGTCATAATTTTGCATTGCATACTGCATTGCATGGATTGCGATGTCATCATTTTGCATTAAATGATGCTTTGCATGGATTATGATGTCATAATTTTGCATTGCATACTGCATTGCTTGGATTGTGATGTCATAATTTTGCATTGCATGGATTGTTATGTCATAATTTTGCATTAAATGTTGCATTGCTTGGATTGTGATGTCATAATTTTGCATTAAATTATGCTGTGCATGGATTATGATGTCATAATGTTGCATTGCATACTGCATTGCATGGATTGTGATGTAATAATTTTGCATTAAATGATGCTTTGCATGGATTATGATGTCATAATGTTGCATTGCATACTGCATTGCATGGATTGTGATGTAATAATTTTGCATTAAATGATGCTTTGCATGGATTGTGATGTCATAATTTTGCATTGCATGCTATATTGCATAGATTGTGATGTCATAATTTTGCATTGCATACTGCATTGCATGGATTGTGATGTCATAATTTTGCATTAAATGATGCTTTGCATGGATTATGATGTCATAATTTTGCATTGCATACTGCATTGCATGGATTGTGATGTCATAATTTTGCATTGCTTACTGCATTGCATGGATTGTGATGTCATAATTTTGCATTGCATACTGGATTGCATGGATTGTGATGTCATAATTTTGCATTAAATGATGCTTTGCATGGATTATGATGTCATAATGTTGCATTGCATACTGCATTGCATGGATTATTATGTCATAATGTTGCATTGCATACTGCATTGCATGGATTGTGATGTAATAATTTTGCATTAAATGATGCTTTGCATGGATTGTGATGTCATAATTTTGCATTAAATGATGCTTTGCATGGATTGTGATGTCATAATTTTGCATTGCATGCTATATTGCATAGATTGTGATGTCATAATTTTGCATTGCATACTGCATTGCATGGATTGTGATGTCATAATTTTGCATTGCATGGATTGTGATGTCATAATTTTGCATTGCATAATGCATTGCATGGATTATGATGTCATAATTTTGCATTAAATGATGCTTTGCATGGATTATGATGTCATAATTTTGCATTGCATACTGCATTGCATGGATTGTGATGTAATAATTTTGCATTAAATGATGCTTTGCATGGATTATGATGTCATAATGTTGCATTGCATACTGCATTGCATGGATTGTGATGTCATAATTTTGCAATGCATACTGCATTGCATGGATTGTGATGTCATAATTTTGCATTAAATGATGCTTTGCATGGATTGTGATGTCATAATTTTGCATTGCATGCTATATTGCATAGATTGTGATGTCATAATTTTGCATTGCATACTGCATTGCATGGATTGTGATGTCATAATTTTGCATTGCATGGATTGTGATGTCATAATTTTGCATTGCATAATGCATTGCATGGATTGTGATGTCATAATTTTGCATTACATGATGCTTTGCATGGATTATGATGTCATAATTTTGCATTGCATACTGCATTGCATGGATTGTGATGTCATAATTTTGCATTGCATACTGCATTGCATGGATTGTGATGTCATAATTTTGCATTAAATGATGCTTTGCATGGATTGTGATGTCATAATTTTGCATTGCATACTGCATTGCATGGATTGTGATGTCATAATTTTGCATTAAATGTTGCATTGCATGGATTGCGATGTCATAATTTTGCATTAAATGATGCTTTGCATGGATTGTGATGTCATAATGTTGCATTGCATACTGCATTGCTTGGATTGTGATGTCATAATTTTGCATTAAATGATGCTTTGCATGGATTATGATGTCATAATTTTGCATTGCATACTGCATTGCATGGATTGTGATGTCATAACGTTGCATTGCATAATGCATTGCATGGATTGTGATGTCATAATTTTGCATTACATGATGCTTTGCATGGATTATGATGTCATAATTTTGCATTGCATACTGCATTGCATGGATTGTGATGTCATAATTTTGCAATGCATACTGCATTGCATGGATTGTGATGTCATAATTTTGCATTAAATGATGCTTTGCATGGATTGTTATGTCATAATTTTGCATTGCATGCTATATTGCATAGATTGTGATGTCATAATTTTGCATTGCATACTGCATTGCATGGATTGTGATGTCATAATTTTGCATTGGATGGATTGTGATGTCATAATTTTGCATTACATGATGCTTTGCATGGATTATGATGTCATAATTTTGCATTGCATACTGCATTGCATGGATTGTGATGTCATAATTTTGCATTGCATACTGCATTGCATGGATTGTGATGTCATAATTTTGCATTGCATACTGCATTGCATGGATTGTGATGTCATAATTTTGCATTAAATGATGCTTTGCATGGATTGTGATGTCATAATTTTGCATTAAATGTTGCATTGCATGGATTGCAATGTCATAATTTTGCATTAAATGATGCTTTGCATGGATTGTGATGTCATAACGTTGCATTGCATACTGCATTGCATGGATTGTGATGTCATAATTTTGCATTGCATAATGCATTGCATGGATTGTGATGTCATAATTTTGCATTACATGATGCTTTGCATGGATTATGATGTCATGATTTTGCATTGCATACTGCATTGCATGGATTGTGATGTCATAATTTTGAATTAAATGTTGCATTGCTTGGATTGTGATGTCATAATTTTGCATTAAATTATGCTGTGCATGGATTATGATGTCATAATGTTGCATTGCATACTGCATTGCATGGATTGTGATGTAATAATTTTGCATTAAATGATGCTTTGCATGGATTATGATGTCATAATGTTGCATTGCATACTGCATTGCATGGATTGTGATGTAATAATTTTGCATTAAATTATGCTGTGCATGGATTATGATGTCATAATGTTGCATTGCATACTGCATTGCATGGATTGTGATGTAATAATTTTGCATTAAATGATGCTTTGCATGGATTATGATGTCATAATGTTGCATTGCATACTGCATTGCATGGATTGTGATGTAATACTTTTGCATTAAATGATGCTTTGCATGGATTGTGATGTCATAATTTTGCATTGCATGCTATATTGCATAGATTGTGATGTCATAATTTTGCATTGCATACTGCATTGCATGGATTGTGATGTCATAATTTTGCATTAAATGATGCTTTGCATGGATTATGATGTCATAATTTTGCATTGCATACTGCATTGCATGGATTGTGATGTCATAATTTTGCATTGCTTACTGCATTGCATGGATTGTGATGTCATAATTTTGCATTGCATACTGGATTGCATGGATTGTGATGTCATAATTTTGCAATAAATGATGCTTTGCATGGATTATGATGTCATAATGTTGCATTGCATACTGCATTGCATGGATTATTATGTCATAATGTTGCATTGCATACTGCATTGCATGGATTGTGATGTAATAATTTTGCATTAAATGATGCTTTGCATGGATTATGATGTCATAATGTTGCATTGCATACTGCATTGCATGGATTGTGATGTCATAATTTTGCATTAAATGATGCTTTGCATGGATTGTGATGTCATAATTTTGCATTGCATGCTATATTGCATAGATTGTGATGTCATAATTTTGCATTGCATACTGCATTGCATGGATTGTGATGTCATAATTTTGCATTGCATGGATTGTGATGTCATAATTTTGCATTGCATAATGCATTGCATGGATTGTGATGTCATAATTTTGCATTAAATGATGCTTTGCATGGATTATGATGTCATAATTTTGCATTGCATACTGCATTGCATGGATTGTGATGTAATAATTTTGCATTAAATGATGCTTTGCATGGATTATGATGTCATAATGTTGCATTGCATACTGCATTGCATGGATTGTGATGTCATAATTTTGCAATGCATACTGCATTGCATGGACTGTGATGTCATAATTTTGCATTGCATGGATTGTGATGTCATAATTTTGCATTGCATAATGCATTGCATGGATTGTGATGTCATAATTTTGCATTACATACTGCATTGCATGGATTGTGATGTCATAATTTTGCATTGCATACTGCATTGCATGGATTGTGATGTCATAATTTTGCATTAAATGATGCTTTGCATGGATTGTGATGTCATAATTTTGCATTGCATACTGCATTGCATGGATTGTGATGTCATAATTTTGCATTAAATGTTGCATTGCATGGATTGCGATGTCATAATTTTGCATTAAATGATGCTTTGCATGGATTGTGATGTCATAATGTTGCATTGCATACTGCATTGCTTGGATTGTGATGTCATAATTTTGCATTAAATGATGCTTTGCATGGATTATGATGTCATAATTTTGCATTGCATACTGCATTGCATGGATTGTGATGTCATAACGTTGCATTGCATAATGCATTGCATGGATTGTGATGTCATAATTTTGCATTACATGATGCTTTGCATGGATTATGATGTCATAATTTTGCATTGCATACTGCATTGCATGGATTGTGATGTCATAATTTTGCAATGCATACTGCATTGCATGGATTGTGATGTCATAATTTTGCATTAAATGATGCTTTGCATGGATTGTTATGTCATAATTTTGCATTGCATGCTATATTGCATAGATTGTGATGTCATAATTTTGCATTGCATACTGCATTGCATGGATTGTGATGTCATAATTTTGCATTGGATGGATTGTGATGTCATAATTTTGCATTACATGATGCTTTGCATGGATTATGATGTCATGATTTTGCATTGCATACTGCATTGCATGGATTGTGATGTCATAATTTTGAATTAAATGTTGCATTGCTTGGATTGTGATGTCATAATTTTGCATTAAATTATGCTGTGCATGGATTATGATGTCATAATGTTGCATTGCATACTGCATTGCATGGATTGTGATGTAATAATTTTGCATTAAATGATGCTTTGCATGGATTATGATGTCATAATGTTGCATTGCATACTGCATTGCATGGATTGTGATGTAATAATTTTGCATTAAATGATGCTTTGCATGGATTGTGATGTCATAATTTTGCATTAAATGATGCTTTGCATGGATTATGATGTCATAATTTTGCATTGCATACTGCATTGCATGGATTGTGATGTCATAACGTTGCATTGCATAATGCATTGCATGGATTGTGATGTCATAATTTTGCATTACATGATGCTTTGCATGGATTATGATGTCATAATTTTGCATTGCATACTGCATTGCATGGATTGTGATGTCATAATTTTGCAATGCATACTGCATTGCATGGATTGTGATGTCATAATTTTGCATTAAATGATGCTTTGCATGGATTGTTATGTCATAATTTTGCATTGCATGCTATATTGCATAGATTGTGATGTCATAATTTTGCATTGCATACTGCATTGCATGGATTGTGATGTCATAATTTTGCATTGCATGGATTGTGATGTCATAATTTTGCATTGCATAATGCATTGCATGGATTGTGATGTCATAATTTTGCATTACATGATGCTTTGCATGGATTATGATGTCATAATTTTGCATTGCATACTGCATTGCATGGATTGTGATGTCATAATTTTGCATTGCATACTGCATTGCATGGATTGTGATGTCATAATTTTGCATTAAATGATGCTTTGCATGGATTGTGATGTCATAATTTTGCATTAAATGTTGCATTGCATGGATTGCAATGTCATAATCTTGCATTAAATGATGCTTTGCATGGATTGTGATGTCATAACGTTGCATTGCATACTGCATTGCATGGATTGTGATGTCATAATTTTGCATTGCATAATGCATTGCATGGATTGTGATGTCATAATTTTGCATTACATGATGCTTTGCATGGATTATGATGTCATGATTTTGCATTGCATACTGCATTGCATGGATTGTGATGTCATAATTTTGAATTAAATGTTGCATTGCTTGGATTGTGATGTCATAATTTTGCATTAAATGATGCTTTGCATGGATTATGATGTCATAATGTTGCATTGCATACTGCATTGCATGGATTATGATGTCATAATGTTGCATTGCATACTGCATTGCATGGATTGTGATGTAATAATTTTGCATTAAATGATGCTTTGCATGGATTATGATGTCATAATGTTGCATTGCATACTGCATTGCATGGATTGTGATGTCATAATTTTGCATTAAATGATGCTTTGCATGGATTGTGATGTCATAATTTTGCATTGCATGCTATATTGCATAGATTGTGATGTCATAATTTTACATTGCATACTGCATTGCATGGATTGTGATGTCATAATTTTGCATTGCATGGATTGTGATGTCATAATTTTGCATTACATGATGCTTTGCATGGATTATGATGTCATAATTTTGCATTGCATACTGCATTGCATGGATTGTGATGTCATAATTTTGCAATGCATACTGCATTGCATGGATTGTGATGTCATAATTTTGCATTAAATGATGCTTTGCATGGATTGTGATGTCATAATTTTGCATTGCATGCTATATTGCATAGATTGTGATGTCATAATTTTGCATTGCATACTGCATTGCATGGATTGTGATGTCATAATTTTGCATTGCATGGATTGTGATGTCATAATTTTGCATTGCATAATGCATTGCATGGATTGTGATGTCATAATTTTGCATTACATGATGCTTTGCATGGATTAGGATGTCATGATTTTGCATTGCATACTGCATTGCATGGATTGTGATGTCATAATTTTGCATTAAATGATGCTTTGCATGGATTATGATGTCATAATTTTGCATTGCATACTGCATTGCATGGATTGTGATGTAATAATTTTGCATTAAATGATGCTTTGCATGGATTATGATGTCATAATGTTGCATTGCATACTGCATTGCATGGATTGTGATGTCATAATTTTGCAATGCATACTGCATTGCATGGATTGTGATGTCATAATTTTGCATTAAATGATGCTTTGCATGGATTGTGATGTCATAATTTTGCATTGCATGCTATATTGCATAGATTGTGATGTCATAATTTTGCATTGCATACTGCATTGCATGGATTGTGATGTCATAATTTTGCATTGCATGGATTGTGATGTCATAATTTTGCATTGCATAATGCATTGCATGGATTGTGATGTCATAATTTTGCATTACATGATGCTTTGCATGGATTATGATGTCATAATTTTGCATTGCATACTGCATTGCATGGATTGTGATGTCATAATTTTGCATTGCATACTGCATTGCATGGATTGTGATGTCATAATTTTGCATTAAATGATGCTTTGCATGGATTGTGATGTCATAATTTTGCATTGCATACTGCATTGCATGGATTGTGATGTCATAATTTTGCATTAAATGTTGCATTGCATGGATTGCGATGTCATAATTTTGCATTAAATGATGCTTTGCATGGATTGTGATGTCATAATGTTGCATTGCATACTGCATTGCTTGGATTGTGATGTCATAATTTTGCATTAAATGATGCTTTGCATGGATTATGATGTCATAATTTTGCATTGCATACTGCATTGCATGGATTGTGATGTCATAACGTTGCATTGCATACTGCATTGCATGGATTGTGATGTCATAATTTTGCATTGCATAATGCATTGCATGGATTGTGATGTCATAATTTTGCATTACATGATGCTTTGCATGGATTATGATGTCACAATTTTGCATTGCATACTGCATTGCATGGATTGTGATGTCATAATTTTGCATTAAATGATGCTTTGCATGGATTATGATGTCATAATTTTGCATTGCATACTGCATTGCATGGATTGTGATGTCATAATTTTGCATTAAATGATGCTTTGCATGGATTGTGATGTCATAATTTTGCATTGCATACTGCATTGCATGGATTATGATGTCATAATTTTGCATTGCATGGATTGTGATGTCATAATTTTGCATTAAATTATGCTTTTCATGGATTGTGATGTCATAATTTTGCATTGCATACTACATTGCATGGATTGTGATGTCATAATTTTGCATTGCATACTGCATTGCATGGATTGTGATGTCATAACGTTGCATTGCATACTGCATTGCATGGATTGTGATGTCATAACGTTGCATTGCATACTGCATTGCATGGATTGTGATGTCATAATTTTGCATTAAATGATGCTTTGCATGGATTATGATGTCATAATTTTGCATTGCATACTGCATTGCATGGATTGTGATGTCATAATTTTGCATTGCATACTGCATTGCATGGATTGTGATGTCATAATTTTGCATTGCATGGATTGTGATGTCATAATTTTGCATTGCATAATGCATTGCATGGATTGTGATGTCATAATTTTGCATTACATGATGCTTTGCATGGATTATGATGTCATAATTTTGCATTGCATACTGCATTGCATGGATTGTGATGTCATAATTTTGAAATGCATACTGCATTGCATGGATTGTGATGTCATAATTTTGCAATGCATGGATTGTGATGTCATAATTTTGCATTGCATATTGGATTGCATGGATTGTGATGTCATAATTTTGCATTAAATGATGCTTTGCATGGATTATGATGTCATAATGTTGCATTGCATACTGCATTGCATGGATTGTGATGTAATAATTTTGCATTAAATGATGCTTTGCATGGATTATGATGTCATAATGTTGCATTGCATACTGCATTGCATGGATTGTGATGTAATAATTTTGCATTAAATGATGCTTTGCATGGATTATGATGTCATAATGTTGCATTGCATACTGCATTGCATGGATTGTGATGTCATAATTTTGCAATGCATACTGCATTGCATGGATTGTGATGTCATAATTTTGCATTAAATGATGCTTTGCATGGATTGTGATGTCATAATTTTGCATTGCATGCTATATTGCATAGATTGTGATGTCATAATTTTGCATTGCATACTGCATTGCATGGATTGTGATGTCATAATTTTGCATTGCATGGATTGTGATGTCATAATTTTGCATTGCATAATGCATTGCATGGATTGTGATGTCATAATTTTGGATTACATGATGCTTTGCATGGATTATGATGTCATAATTTTGCATTGCATACTGCATTGCATGGATTGTGATGTCATAATTTTGCATTGCATACTGCATTGCATGGATTGTGATGTCATAATTTTGCATTAAATGATGCTTTGCATGGATTGTGATGTCATAATTTTGCATTGCATACTGCATTGCATGGATTGTGATGTCATAATTTTGCATTAAATGTTGCATTGCATGGATTGCGATGTCATAATTTTGCATTAAATGATGCTTTGCATGGATTGTGATGTCATAATGTTGCATTGCATACTGCATTGCTTGGATTGTGATGTCATAATTTTGCATTAAATGATGCTTTGCATGGATTATGATGTCATAATTTTGCATTGCATACTGCATTGCATGGATTGTGATGTCATAACGTTGCATTGCATAATGCATTGCATGGATTGTGATGTCATAATTTTGCATTACATGATGCTTTGCATGGATTATGATGTCATAATTTTGCATTGCATACTGCATTGCATGGATTGTGATGTCATAATTTTGCAATGCATACTGCATTGCATGGATTGTGATGTCATAATTTTGCATTAAATGATGCTTTGCATGGATTGTTATGTCATAATTTTGCATTGCATGCTATATTGCATAGATTGTGATGTCATAATTTTGCATTGCATACTGCATTGCATGGATTGTGATGTCATAATTTTGCATTGCATAATGCATTGCATGGATTGTGATGTCATAATTTTGCATTACATGATGCTTTGCATGGATTATGATGTCATAATTTTGCATTGCATACTGCATTGCATGGATTGTGATGTCATAATTTTGCATTGCATACTGCATTGCATGGATTGTGATGTCATAATTTTGCATTGCATACTGCATTGCATGGATTGTGATGTCATAATTTTGCATTAAATGATGCTTTGCATGGATTGTGATGTCATAATTTTGCATTAAATGTTGCATTGCATGGATTGCAATGTCATAATTTTGCATTAAATGATGCTTTGCATGGATTGTGATGTCATAACGTTGCATTGCATACTGCATTGCATGGATTGTGATGTCATAATTTTGCATTGCATAATGCATTGCATGGATTGTGATGTCATAATTTTGCATTACATGATGCTTTGCATGGATTATGATGTCATGATTTTGCATTGCATACTGCATTGCATGGATTGTGATGTCATAATTTTGAATTAAATGATGCTTTGCATGGATTACGATGTCATAATTTTGCATTGCATACTGCATTGCATGGATTGTGATGTCATAATTTTGCATTAAATGATGCTTTGCATGGATTGTGATGTCATAATTTTGCATTAAATGATGCTTTGCATGGATTATGATGTCATAATGTTGCAATGCATGGATTGTGATGTCATAATTTTGCATTGCATACTGGATTGCATGGATTGTGATGTCATAATTTTGCATTAAATGATGCTTTGCATGGATTATGATGTCATAATGTTGCATTGCATACTGCATTGCATGGATTGTGATGTAATAATTTTGCATTAAATGATGCTTTGCATGGATTATGATGTCATAATGTTGCATTGCATACTGCATTGCATGGATTGTGATGTCATAATTTTGCAATGCATACTGCATTGCATGGATTGTGATGTCATAATTTTGCATTAAATGATGCTTTGCATGGATTGTGATGTCATAATTTTGCATTGCATGCTATATTGCATAGATTGTGATGTCATAATTTTGCATTGCATACTGCATTGCATGGATTGTGATGTCATAATTTTGCATTGCATGGATTGTGATGTCATAATTTTGCATTGCATAATGCATTGCATGGATTGTGATGTCATAATTTTGCATTAAATGATGCTTTGCATGGATTGTGATGTCATAATTTTGCATTGCATACTGCATTGCATGGATTATGATGTCATAATTTTGCATTGCATGGATTGTGATGTCATAATTTTGCATTAAATTATGCTTTTCATGGATTGTGATGTCATAATTTTGCATTGCATACTACATTGCATGGATTGTGATGTCATAATGTTGCATTGCATACTGCATTGCATGGATTGTGATGTCATAACGTTGCATTGCATACTGCATTGCATGGATTGTGATGTCATAACGTTGCATTGCATACTGCATTGCATGGATTGTGATGTCATAATTTTGCATTAAATGATGCTTTGCATGGATTATGATGTCATAATTTTGCATTGCATACTGCATTGCATGGATTGTGATGTCATAATTTTGCATTGCATACTGCATTGCATGGATTGTGATGTCATAATTTTGCATTGCATGGATTGTGATGTCATAATTTTGCATTGCATAATGCATTGCATGGATTGTGATGTCATAATTTTGCATTACATGATGCTTTGCATGGATTATGATGTCATAATGTTGCATTGCATACTGCATTGCATGGATTGTGATGTAATAATTTTGCATTAAATGATGCTTTGCATGGATTATGATGTCATAATGTTGCATTGCATACTGCATTGCATGGATTGTGATGTAATAATTTTGCATTAAATGATGCTTTGCATGGATTGTGATGTCATAATTTTGCATTGCATGCTATATTGCATAGATTGTGATGTCATAATTTTGCATTGCATACTGCATTGCATGGATTGTGATGTCATAATGTTGCATTAAATGATGCTTTGCATGGATTATGATGTCATAATTTTGCATTGCATACTGCATTGCATAGATTGTGATGTCATAATTTTGCATTGCATACTGCATTGCATGGATTGTGATGTCATAATTTTGCATTGCATGGATTGTGATGTCATAATTTTGCATTGCATAATGCATTGCATGGATTGTGATGTCATAATTTTGCATTACATGATGCTTTGCATGGATTATGATGTCATAATTTTGCATTGCATACTGCATTGCATGGATTGTGATGTCATAATTTTGCAATGCATACTGCATTGCATGGATTGTGATGTCATAATTTTGCATTAAATGATGCTTTGCATGGATTATGATGTCATAATTTTGCATTGCATACTGCAATGCATGGATTGTGATGTCATAATTTTGCATTGCATACTGGATTGCATGGATTGTGATGTCATAATTTTGCATTAAATGATGCTTTGCATGGATTATGATGTCATAATTTTGCAATGCATGGATTGTGATGTCATAATTTTGCATTGCATAATGCATTGCATGGATTGTGATGTCATAATTTTGCATTACATGATGCTTTGCATGGATTATGATGTCATAATTTTGCATTGCATACTGCATTGCATGGATTGTGATGTCATAATTTTGCAATGCATACTGCATTACATGGATTGTGATGTCATAATTTTGCATTAAATGATGCTTTGCATGGATTGTGATGTCATAATTTTGCATTGCATGCTATATTGCATAGATTGTGATGTCATAATTTTGCATTGCATACTGCATTGCATGGATTGTGATGTCATAATTTTGCATTGCATGGATTGTGATGTCATAATTTTGCATTACATGATGCTTTGCATGGATTGTGATGTCATAATTTTGCATTGCATGGATTGTGATGTCATAATTTTGCATTAAATGATGCTTTGCATGGATTATGATGTCATAATTTTGCATTGCATACTGCATTGCATGGATTGTGATGTCATAATTTTGCATTGCATGGATTGTGATGTCATAATTTTGCATTGCATAATGCATTGCATGGATTGTGATGTCATAATTTTGCATTACATGATGCTTTGCATGGATTATGATGTCATAATTTTGCATTGCATACTGCATTGCATGGATTGTGATGTCATAATTTTGCAATGCATACTGCATTGCATGGATTGTGATGTCATAATTTTGCAATGCATGGATTGTGGTGTCATAATTTTGCATTGCATACTGGATTGCATGGATTGTGATGGCATAATTTTGCATTAAATGATGCTTTGCATGGATTATGATGTCATAATGTGGCATTGCATACTGCATTGCATGGATTGTGATGTAATAATTTTGCATTAAATGATGCTTTGCATGGATTATGATGTCATAATGTTGCATTGCATACTGCATTGCATGGATTGTGATGTTATAATTTTGCATTAAATGATGCTTTGCATGGATTGTGATGTCATAATTTTGCATTGCATGCTATATTGCATAGATTGTGATGTCATAATTTTGCATTGCATACTGCATTGCATGAATTGTGATGTCATAATTTTGCAATGCATGGATTGTGATGTCATAATTTTGCATTGCATACTGGATTGCATGGATTGTGATGTCATAATTTTGCATTAAATGATGCTTTGCATGGATTATGATGTCATAATGTTGCATTGCATACTGCATTGCATGGATTGTGATGTAATAATTTTGCATTAAATGATGCTTTGCATGGATTATGATGTCATAATGTTGCATTGCATACTGCATTGCATGGATTGTGATGTAATAATTTTGCATTAAATGATGCTTTGCATGGATTGTGATGTCATAATTTTGCATTGCATGCTATATTGCATAGATTGTGATGTCATAATTTTGCATTGCATACTGCATTGCATGGATTGTGATGTCATAATGTTGCATTAAATGATGCTTTGCATGGATTATGATGTCATAATTTTGCATTGCATACTGCATTGCATGGATTGTGATGTCATAATTTTGCATTGCATACTGCATTGCATGGATTGTGATATCATAATTTTGCATTAAATGATGATTTGCATGGATTATGATGTCATAATTTTGCATTGCATACTGCATTGCATGGATTGTGAGGTCATAATTTTGCATTGCATACTGCATTGCATGGATTGTGATGTCATAATTTTGCAATGCATGGATTGTGATGTCATAATTTTGCATTGCATACTGGATTGCATGGATTGTGATGTCATAATTTTGCATTACATGATGCTTTGCATGGATTATGATTTTATAATGTTGCATTGCATACTGCATTGCATGGATTGTGATGTAATAATTTTGCATTAAATGATGCTTTGCATGGATTGTGATGTCATAATTTTGCATTGCATACTATATTGCATAGATTGTGATGTCATAATTTTGCATTGCATACTGCATTGCATGGATTGTGATGTCAGAATTTTGCATTAAATGATGCTTTGCATGGATTATGATGTCATAATTTTGCATTGCATACTGCATTGCATGGATTGTGATGTCATAATTTTGCATTGCATACTGCATTGCTTGGATTGTGATGTCATAATTTTGCATTAAATGATGCTTTGCATGGATTATGATGTCATAATTTTGCATTGCATACTGCATTGCATGGATTGTGATGTCATAATTTTGCATTGCATACTGCATTGCTTGGATTGTGATGTCATAATTTTGCATTGCATAGATTGTGATGTCATAATTTTGCATTAAATGTTGCATTGCTTGGATTGTGAAGTCATAATTTTGCATTGCATACTGCATTGCATGGATTATGATGTCATAATTTTGCATTGCATACTGCATTGCATGGATTGTGATGTCATAATTTTGCATTACATGATGCTTTGCATGGATTATGATGTCATAATGTTGCATTGAATACTGCATTGCATGGATTGTGATGTCATAATTTTGCATTGCATGGATTGTGATGTCATAATTTTGCATTAAATGATGCTTTGCATGCATTATGATGTCATAATTTTGCATTGCATACTGCATTGCATTGATTGTGATG
The DNA here is from genome assembly GCF_028390025.1 of Pseudophryne corroboree. Taxonomy (NCBI): domain Eukaryota; kingdom Metazoa; phylum Chordata; class Amphibia; order Anura; family Myobatrachidae; genus Pseudophryne; species Pseudophryne corroboree. The sequence continues at coordinate 28,040 of NW_026970218.1, read as the reverse complement.
TCATAATTTTGCATTAAATGATGCTTTGCATGGATTGTGATGTCATAATTTTGCATTGCATACTACATTGCATAGATTGTGATGTCATAATTTTGCATTGCATACTGCATTGCATGGATTGTGATGTCAGAATTTTGCATTAAATGATGCTTTGCATGGATTGTGATGTCATAATTTTGCATTGCATACTGCATTGCATGGATTGTGATGTCATAATTTTGCATTAAATGTTGCATTGCTTGGATTGTGATGTCATAATTTTGCATTGCATACTGCATTGCATGGATTGTGATGTCATAATTTTGCATTAAATGATGCTTTGCATGGATTGTGATGTCATAATTTTGCATTGCATACTACATTGCATGGATTGTGATGTCATAATTTTGCATTGCATACTGCATTGCATGGATTGTGATGTTATAATTTTGCATTGCATGGATTGTGATGTCATAATTTTGCATTGCATAATGCATTGCATGGATTGTGATGTCATAATTTTGCAATGCATGGATTGTGATGTCATAATTTAGCATTGCATAGATTGTGATGTCATAATTTTGCATTAAATGTTGCATTGCTTGGATTGTGATGTCATAATTTTGCATTGCATACTGCATTGCATGGATTATGATGTCATAATTTTGCATTGCATACTGCATTGCATGGATTGTGATGTCATAATTTTGCATTGCATAGATTGTGATGTCATAATTTTGCATTAAATGTTGCATTGCTTGGATTGTGATGTCATAATTTTGCATTGCATACTGCATTGCATGGATTATGATGTCATAATTTTGCATTGCATACTGCATTGCATGGATTGTGATGTCATAATTTTGCATTAAATGATGCTTTGCATGGATTATGATGTCATAATGTTGCATTGCATACTGCATTGCATGGATTGTGATGTAATAATTTTGCATTAAATGATGCTTTGCATGGATTGTGATGTCATAATTTTGCATTGCATACCATATTGCATAGATTGTGATGTCATAATTTTGCATTGCATACTGCATTGCATGGATTGTGATGTCATAATTTTGCATTAAATGATGCTTTGCATGGATTATGATGTCATAATTTTGCATTGCATACTGCATTGCATGGATTGTGATGTCATAATTTTGCATTGCATACTGCATTGCATGGATTGTGATGTCATAATTTTGCATTAAATGATGCTTTGCATGGATTATGATGTCATAATTTTGCATTGCATACTGCATTGCATGGACTGTGATGTCATAATTTTGCATTGCATACTGCATTGCTTGGATTGTGATGTCATAATTTTGCATTGCATGGATTGTTATGTCATAATTTTGCATTAAAATGTTGCATTGCTTGGATTGTGATGTCATAATTTTGCATTGCATACTGCATTGCATGGATTATGATGTCATAATTTTGCATTGCATACTGCATTGCATGGATTGTGATGTCATAATTTTGCATTACATGATGCTTTGCATGGATTATGATGTCATAATGTTGCATTGCATACTGCATTGCATGGATTGTGATGTCATAATTTTGCATTGCATACTGCATTGCATGGATTGTGATGTCATAATTTTGCACTGCATGGATTGTGATGTCATAATTTTGCATTGCATACTGCATTGCATGGATTGTGATGTCATAATTTTGCATTAAATGATGCTTTGCATAGATTATGATGTCATAATGTTGCATTGCATACTGCATTGCATGGATTGTGATGTCATAATTTTGCATTGCATACTGCATTGCATGGATTGTGATGTCATAATTTTGCACTGCATGGATTGTGATGTCATAATTTTGCATTGCATACTGCATTGCATGGATTGTGATGTCATAATTTTGCATTAAATGATGCTTTGCATAGATTATGATGTCATAATTTTGCATTGCATATTGCATTGCATGGATTGTGATGTCATAATTTTGCATTAAATGATGCTTTGCATGGATTATGATGTCATAATTTTGCATTGCATTGATTGTGATGTCATAATTTTGCATTAAATGATGCTTTGCATGGATTGTGATGTCATAATTTTGCATTGCATACTACATTGCATAGATTGTGATGTCATAATTTTGCATTGCATACTGCATTGCATGGATTGTGATGTCAGAATTTTGCATTAAATGATGCTTTGCATGGATTGTGATGTCATAATTTTGCATTGCATACTGCATTGCATGGATTGTGATGTCATAATTTTGCATTAAATGTTGCATTGCTTGGATTGTGATGTCATAATTTTTCATTGCATACTGCATTGCATGGATTGTGATGTCATAATTTTGCATTGCATACTGCATTGCATGGATTGTGATGTCATAAATTTGCATTAAATAATGCTTTGCATGGATTATGATGTCATAATTTTGCATTGCATACTGCATTGCATGGATTGTAATGTCATAAGTTTGCATTGCATACTGCATTGCATGGATTGTGATGTCATAATTTTGCATTGCATGGATTGTGATGTCATAATTTTGCATTGCATACTGCATTGCATGGATTGTGATGTCATAATTTTGCATTAAATGATGCTTTGCATGGATTATGATGTCATAATTTTGCATTGCATACTGCATTGCATGGATTGTGAAGTCATAACTTTGCATTAAATGATGCTTTGCATGGATTGTGATGTCATAATTTTGCATTGCATACTACATTGCATGGATTGTGATGTCATAATTTTGCATTGCATACTACATTGCATGGATTGTGATGTCATCATTTTGCATTGCATACTGCATTGCATGGATTGTGATGTCATAATTTTGCATTAAATGATGCTTTGCATGGATTGTGATGTCATAATTTTGCATTGCATACTGCATTGCATGGATTGTGATGTCATAATTTTGCATTAGATGTTGCATTGCTTGGATTTTGATGTCATAATTCTGCATTGCATACTGCATTGCATGGATTGTGATGTCATACTTTTGCATTGCATACTGCATTGCATGGATTGTGATGTCATAATTTTGCATTAAATGATGCTTTGCATGGATTGTGATGTCATAATTTTGCATTGCATACTGCATTGCATGGATTGTGATGTCATAATTTTGCATTAAATGTTGCATTGCATGGATTGCGATGTCATAATTTTGCATTAAATGATGCTTTGCATGGATTGTGATGTCATAATGTTGCATTGCATACTGCATTGCATGGATTGTGATGTCATAATTTTGCATTAAATGATGCTTTGCATGGATTATGATGTCATAATTTTGCATTGCATACTGCATTGCATGGATTGTGATGTCATAACGTTGCATTGCATACTGCATTGCATGGATTGTGATGTCATAATTTTGCATTGCATAATGCATTGCATGGATTGTGATGTCATAATTTTGCATTACATGATGCTTTGCATGGATTATGATGTCCTAATTTTGCATTGCATACTGCATTGCATGGATTGTGATGTCAGAATTTTGCATTAAATGATGCTTTGCATGGATTGTGATGTCATAATTTTGCATTGCATACTGCATTGCATGGATTGTGATGTCATAATTTTGCATTAAATGTTGCATTGCTTGGATTGTGATGTCATAATTTTGCATTGCATACTGCATTGCATGGATTGTGATGTCTTAAATTTGCATTAAATAATGCTTTGCATGGATTATGATGTCATAATTTTGCATTGCATACTGCATTGCATGGATTGTAATGTCATAATGTTGCATTGCATACTGCATTGCATGGATTGTGATGTCATAATTTTGCATTAAATGATGCTTTGCATGGATTGTGATGTCATAATTTTGCATTGCATACTACATTGCATGGATTGTGATGTCATAATGTTGCATTGCATACTGCATTGCATGGATTGTGATGTCATAATTTTGCATTAAATGATGCTTTGCATGGATTGTGATGTCATAATTTTGCATTGCATACTGCATTGCATGGATTGTGATGTCATAATTTTGCATTGCATACTACATTGCATGGATTGTGATGTCATAATTTTGCATTGCATACTGCATTGCATGGATTGTGATGTCATAATTTTGCATTAAATGATGCTTTGCATGGATTGTGATGTCATAATTTTGCATTGCATACTGCATTGCATGGATTGTGATGTCATAATTTTGCATTAAATGATGTTTTGCATGGATTGTGATGTCATAATTTTGCATTGCATACTGCATTGCATGGATTGTGATGTCATAATTTTGCATTAAATGTTGCATTGCATGGATTGCGATGTCATAATTTTGCATTAAATGATGCTTTGCATGGATTGTGATGTCATAATGTTGCATTGCATACTGCATTTCATGGATTGTGATGTCATAATTTTGCATTAAATGATGCTTTGCATGGATTATGATGTCATAATTTTGCATTGCATACTGCATTGCATGGATTGTGAGGTCATAATTTTGCATTTCATACTGCATTGCATGGATTGTGATGTCATAATTTTGCATTAAATGATGCTTTGCATGGATTGTGATGTCATAATTTTGCATTGCATACTGCATTGCATGGATTGTGATGTCATAATTTTGCATTAAATGATGCTTTGCATGGATTGTGATGTCATAATTTTGCATTGCATACTACATTGCATGGATTGTGATGTCATAATTTTGCATTGCATACTGCATTGCATGGATTGTGATGTCATAATTTTGCATTAAATGATGCTTTGCATGGATTGTGATGTCATAATTTTGCATTGCATACTGCATTGCATGGATTGTGATGTCATAATTTTGCATTGCATACTACATTGCATGGATTGTGATGTCATAATTTTGCATTGCATACTGCATTGCATGGATTGTGATGTCATAATTTTGCATTAAATGATGCTTTGCATGGATTGTGATGTCATAATTTTGCATTGCATACTGCATTGCATGGATTGTGATGTCATAATTTTGCATTAAATGATGTTTTGCATGGATTGTGATGTCATAATTTTGCATTGCATACTGCATTGCATGGATTGTGATGTCATAATTTTGCATTAAATGTTGCATTGCATGGATTATGATGTCATAATTTTGCATTGCATACTACATTGCATGGATTGTGATGTCATAATTTTGCATTGCATACTGCATTGCATGGATTGTGATGTCATAATTTTGCATTAAATGATGCTTTGCATGGATTGTGATGTAATAATTTTGTATTGCATACTGCATTGCATGGATTGTGATGTCAAAATTTTGCATTAGATGTTGCATTGCTTGGATTTTGATGTCATAATTCTGCATTGCATACTGCATTGCATGGATTGTGATGTCATAATTTTGCATTGCATACTGCATTGCATGGATTGTGATGTCATAATTTTGCATTAAATGATGCTTTGCATGGATTGTGATGTCATAATTTTGCATTGCATACTGCATTGCATGGATTGTGATGTCATAATTTTGCATTAAATGATGTTTTGCATGGATTGTGATGTCATAATTTTGCATTGCATACTGCATTGCATGGATTGTGATGTCATAATTTTGCATTAAATGTTGCATTGCATGGATTGCGATGTCATAATTTTGCATTAAATGATGCTTTGCATGGATTGTGATGTCATAATGTTGCATTGCATACTGCATTTCATGGATTGTGATGTCATAATTTTGCATTAAATGATGCTTTGCATGGATTATGATGTCATAATTTTGCATTGCATACTGCATTGCATGGATTGTGAGGTCATAATTTTGCATTTCATACTGCATTGCATGGATTGTGATGTCATAATTTTGCATTAAATGATGCTTTGCATGGATTGTGATGTCATAATTTTGCATTGCATACTGCATTGCATGGATTGTGATGTCATAATTTTGCATTAAATGATGCTTTGCATGGATTGTGATGTCATAATTTTGCATTAAATGTTGCATTGCATGGATTGCGATGTCATAATTTTGCATTAAATGATGCTTTGCATGGATTGTGATGTCATAATGTTGCATTGCATGGATTGTGATGTCATAATTTTGCATTAAATGATGCTTTGCATGGATTATGATGTCATAATTTTGCATTGCATACTGCATTGCATGGATTGTGAGGTCATAATTTTGCATTGCATACTGCATTGCATGGATTGTGATGTCATAATTTTGCAATGCATGGATTGTGATGTCATAATTTTGCATTGCATACTGCATTGCATGGATTGTGATGTCATAATTTTGCATTAAATGATGCTTTGCATGGATTGTGATGTCATAATTTTGCATTGCATACTGCATTGCATGGATTGTGATGTCATAATTTTGCATTAAATGATGCTTTGCATGGATTATGATGTCAGAATTTTGCATTGCATACTGCATTGCATGGATTGTGATGTCATAATTTTACATTAAATGTTGCATTGCATGTATTATGATTGCATAATGTTGCATTGCTTTTTGCATTGCATTTATTGTCATGTCATAATGTTGTATTTAATGTTGCATTGCATGGATTGTGATGTCATAGTTTTGCATTGCATACTGCATTGCATGGATTGTGATGTCATAATTTTGCATTAAATGTTGCATTGCATGGATTGCGATGTCATAATTTTGCATTAAATGATGCTTTGCATGGATTGTGATGTCATAATGTTGCATTGCATACTGCATTGCATGGATTGTGATGTCATAATTTTGCATTAAATGATGCTTTGCAAGGATTATGATGTCATAATTTTGCATTGCATACTGCATTGCATGGATTGTGAGGTCATAATTTTGCATTGCATACTGCATTGCATGGATTGTGATGTCATAATTTTGCAATGCATGGATTGTGATGTCATAATGTTGCATTGCATACTGCATTGCATGGATTGTGATGTCATAATTTTGCATTAAATGATGCTTTGCATGGATTATGATGTCATAAGTTTGCATTGCATACTGCATTGCATGGATTGTGATGTCATAATTTTGCATTAAATGATGATTTGCATGGATTGTGATGTCATAATTTTGCATTGCATACTGCATTGCATGGATTGTGATGTCATAATTTTGCATTGCATACTGCATTGCATGGATTGTGATGTCATAATTTTGCATTAAATGATGCTTTGCATGGATTATGATGTCAGAATTTTGCATTGCATACTGCATTACATGGATTGTGATGTCATAATTTTGCATTGCATACTGCATTGCATTGATTGTGATGTCATAATTTTGCATTAAATGATGCTTTGCATGGATTATGATGTCATAATTTTGCATTGCATACTGCATTGCATGGATTGTGATGTCATAATTTTGCATTAAATGTTGCATTGCATGTATTATGATTGCATAATGTTGCATTGCTTTTTGCATTGCATTTATTGTGATGTCATAATGTTGTATTAAATGTTGCATTGCATGGATTGTGATGTCATAGTTTTGCATTGCATACTGCATTGCATGGATTGTGATGTCATAATTTTGCATTAAACGTTGCATTGCATGGATAATAATGTCATAATTTTGCATTGCATACTGCATTGCATGGATTGTGATGTCATAATTTTGCATTAAATGATGCTTTGCATGGATTTTTATGTCATAATTTTGCATTGCATACTGCATTGCATGGATTGTGATGTCATAATTTTGCATTGCATGGATTGTGATGTCATAATTTTGCATTGCATACTGTATTGCATGGATTGTGATGTCATAATGTTGCATTGCATACTGCATTGCATGGATTGTGATGTCATAAATTTGCATTAAATGTTGTACTGCATGGATTGTGATGTCATAGTTTTGCATTGCATACTGCATTGCATGGATTGTGATGTCATAATTTTGCATTGCATACTGCATTGCATGGATTGTGATGTCATAATTTTGCATTAAATGATGCTTTGTATGGATTATGATGTCATAATTTTGCATTGCATACTGCATTGCATGGATTGTGATGTCATAATTTTGCATTAAATGATGCTTTGCATGGATTATGATGTCATAATTTTGCATTGCATACTGCATTGCATGGATTGTGATGCAATAATTTTGCATTGCATACTGCATTGCATGGATTGTGATGTCATAATTTTGCATTAAATGATGCTTTGCATGGATTTTGATGTCATAATTTTGCATTGCATACTGCATTGCATGGATTGTGATGCAATAATTTTGCATTGCATACTGCATTGCATGGATTGTGATGTCATAATTTTGCATTGCATACTGCATTGCATGGATTGTGATGTCATAATTTTGCATTAAATGATGCTTTGCATGGATTATGATGTCAGAATTTTGCATTGCATACTGCATTGCATGGATTGTGATGTCATAATTTTGCATTGCATACTGCATTGCATTGATTGTGATGTCATAATTTTGCATTAAATGATGCTTTGCATGGATTATGATGTCATAATTTTGCATTGCATACTGCATTGCATGGATTGTGATGTCATAATTTTGCATTAAATGTTGCATTGCATGTATTATGATTGCATAATGTTGCAGTGCTTTTTGCATTGTATTTATTGTGATGTCATAATGTTGTATTAAATGTTGCATTGCATGGATTGTGATGTCATAGTTTTGCATTGCATACTGCATTACATGGATTGTGATGTCATAATTTTGCATTAAACATTGCATTGCATGGATAATAATGTCATAATTTTGCATTGCATACTGCATTGCATGGATTGTGATGTCATAATTTTGCATTAAATGATGCTTTGCATGGATTTTTATGTCATAATTTTGCATTGCATACTGCATTGCATGGATTGTGATGTCATAATTTTGCATTGCATGGATTGTGATGTCATAATTTTGCATTGCATACTGTATTGCATGGATTGTGATGTCATAATTTTGCATTAAATGATGCTTTGCATGAATTATGATGTCATAATTTTGCATTGCATACTGCATTGCATGGATTGTGATGCCATAATGTTGCATTGCATACTGCATTGCATGGATTGTGATGTCATAAATTTGCATTAAATGTTGCACTGCATGGATTGTGATGTCATAGTTTTGCATTGCATACTGCATTGCATGGATTGTGATGTCATAATTTTGCATTGCATACTGCATTGCATGGATTGTGATGTCATAATTTTGCATTAAATGATGCTTTGTATGGATTATGATGTCATAATTTTGCATTAAATTATGCTTTGCATGAATTATGATGTCATAATTTTGCATTGCATACTGCATTGCATGGATTGTGATGCAATAATTTTGCATTGCATACTGCATTGCATGGATTGTGATGTCATAATTTTGCATTGCATACTGCATTGCATGGATTGTGATGTCATAATTTTGCATTAAATGATGCTTTGCATGGATTGTGATGTCATAATTTTGCATTGCATACTGCATTGCATGGATTGTGATGTCATAATTTTGCATTAAATGATGCTTTGCATGGATTGTGATGTCATAATTTTGCATTGCATACTGCATTGCATGGATTGTGAGGTCATAATTTTGCATTTCATACTGCATTGCATGGATTGTGATGTCATAATTTTGCATTAAATGATGCTTTGCATGGATTGTGATGTCATAATTTTGCATTGCATACTGCATTGCATGGATTGTGATGTCATAATTTTGCATTAAATGATGCTTTGCATGGATTGTGATGTCATAATTTTGCATTAAATGTTGCATTGCATGGATTGCGATGTCATAATTTTGCATTAAATGATGCTTTGCATGGATTGTGATGTCATAATGTTGCATTGCATACTGCATTGCATGGATTGTGATGTCATAATTTTGCATTAAATGATGCTTTGCATGGATTATGATGTCATAATTTTGCATTGCATACTGCATTGCATGGATTGTGAGGTCATAATTTTGCATTGCATACTGCATTGCATGGATTGTGATGTCATAATTTTGCAATGCATGGATTGTGATGTCATAATTTTGCATTGCATACTGCATTGCATGGATTGTGATGTCATAATTTTGCATTAAATGATGCTTTGCATGGATTATGATGTCATAAGTTTGCATTGCATACTGCATTGCATGGATTGTGATGTCATAATTTTGCATTAAATGATGCTTTGCATGGATTGTGATGTCATAATTTTGCATTGCATACTGCATTGCATGGATTGTGATGTCATAATTTTGCATTGCATACTGCATTGCATGGATTGTGATGTCATAATTTTGCATTAAATGATGCTTTGCATGGATTATGATGTCAGAATTTTGCATTGCATACTGCATTGCATGGATTGTGATGTCATAATTTTACATTAAATATTGCATTGCATGTATTATGATTGCATAATGTTGCATTGCTTTTTGCATTGCATTTATTGTCATGTCATAATGTTGTATTTAATGTTGCATTGCATGGATTGTGATGTCATAGTTTTGCATTGCATACTGCATTGCATGGATTGTGATGTCATAATTTTGCATTAAATGTTGCATTGCATGGATTGCGATGTCATAATTTTGCATTAAATGATGCTTTGCATGGATTGTGATGTCATAATGTTGCATTGCATACTGCATTGCATGGATTGTGATGTCATAATTTTGCATTAAATGATGCTTTGCATGGATTATGATGTCATAATTTTGCATTGCATACTGCATTGCATGGATTGTGAGGTCATAATTTTGCATTGCATACTGCATTGCATGGATTGTGATGTCATAATTTTGCAATGCATGGATTGTGATGTCATAATGTTGCATTGCATACTGCATTGCATGGATTGTGATGTCATAATTTTGCATTAAATGTTGCATTGCATGTATTATGATTGCATAATGTTGCAGTGCTTTTTGCATTGTATTTATTGTGATGTCATAATGTTGTATTAAATGTTGCATTGCATGGATTGTGATGTCATAGTTTTGCATTGCATACTGCATTGCATGGATTGTGATGTCATAATTTTGCATTAAACATTGCATTGCATGGATAATAATGTCATAATTTTGCATTGCATACTGCATTGCATGGATTGTGATGTCATAATTTTGCATTAAATGATGCTTTGCATGGATTTTTATGTCATAATTTTGCATTGCATACTGCATTGCATGGATTGTGATGTCATAATTTTGCATTGCATGGATTGTGATGTCATAATTTTGCATTGCATACTGTATTGCATGGATTGTGATGTCATAATTTTGCATTAAATGATGCTTTGCATGAATTATGATGTCATAATTTTGCATTGCATACTGCATTGCATGGATTGTGATGCCATAATGTTGCATTGCATACTGCATTGCATGGATTGTGATGTCATAAATTTGCATTAAATGTTGCACTGCATGGATTGTGATGTCATAGTTTTGCATTGCATACTGCATTGCATGGATTGTGATGTCATAATTTTGCATTGCATACTGCATTGCATGGATTGTGATGTCATAATTTTGCATTAAATGATGCTTTGTATGGATTATGATGTCATAATTTTGCATTAAATTATGCTTTGCATGAATTATGATGTCATAATTTTGCATTGCATACTGCATTGCATGGATTGTGATGCAATAATTTTGCATTGCATACTGCATTGCATGGATTGTGATGTCATAATTTTGCATTGCATACTGCATTGCATGGATTGTGATGTCATAATTTTGCATTGCATACTGCATTGCATGGATTGTGATGTCATAATTTTGCATTAAATGTTGCATTGCATGGATTGCGATGTCATAATTTTGCATTAAATGATGCTTTGCATGGATTGTGATGTCATAATGTTGCATTGCATACTGCATTGCATGGATTGTGATGTCATAATTTTGCATTAAATGATGCTTTGCATGGATTATGATGTCATAATTTTGCATTGCATACTGCATTGCATGGATTGTGAGATCATAATTTTGCATTGCATACTGCATTGCATGGATTGTGATGTCATAATTTTGCAATGCATGGATTGTGATGTCATAATTTTGCATTGCATACTGCATTGCATGGATTGTGATGTCATAATTTTGCATTAAATGATGCTTTGCATGGATTATGATGTCATAAGTTTGCATTGCATACTGCATTGCATGGATTGTGATGTCATAATTTTGCATTAAATGATGCTTTGCATGGATTGTGATGTCATAATTTTGCATTGCATACTGCATTGCATGGATTGTGATGTCATAATTTTGCATTAAATGATGCTTTGCATGGATTTTTATGTCATAATTTTGCATTGCATACTGCATTGCATGGATTGTGATGTCATAATTTTGCATTGCATGGATTGTGATGTCATAATTTTGCATTGCATACTGTATTGCATGGATTGTGATGTCATAATTTTGCATTAAATGATGCTTTGCATGAATTATGATGTCATAATTTTGCATTGCATACTGCATTGCATGGATTGTGATGCCATAATGTTGCATTGCATACTGCATTGCATGGATTGTGATGTCATAAATTTGCATTAAATGTTGCACTGCATGGATTGCGATGTCATAATTTTGCATTAAATGATGCTTTGCATGGATTGTGATGTCATAATGTTGCATTGCATACTGCATTGCATGGATTGTGATGTCATAATTTTGCATTAAATGATGCTTTGCATGGATTATGATGTCATAATTTTGCATTGCATACTGCATTGCATGGATTGTGATGTCATAATTTTGCATTAAATGATGCTTTGCATGGATTATGATGTCATAATTTTGCATTGCATACTGCATTGCATGGATTGTGAGATCATAATTTTGCATTGCATACTGCATTGCATGGATTGTGATGTCATAATTTTGCAATGCATGGATTGTGATGTCATAATTTTGCATTGCATACTGCATTGCATGGATTGTGATGTCATAATTTTGCATTAAATGATGCTTTGCATGGATTATGATGTCATAAGTTTGCATTGCATACTGCATTGCATGGATTGTGATGTCATAATTTTGCATTAAATGATGCTTTGCATGGATTGTGATGTCATAATTTTGCATTGCATACTGCATTGCATGGATTGTGATGTCATAATTTTGCATTGCATACTGCATTGCATGGATTGTGATGTCATAATTTTGCATTAAATGATGCTTTGCATGGATTATGATGTCAGAATTTTGCATTGCATACTGCATTGCATGGATTGTGATGTCATAATTTTACATTAAATGTTGCATTGCATGTATTATGATTGCATAATGTTGCATTGCTTTTTGCATTGCATTTATTGTCATGTCATAATGTTGTATTTAATGTTGCATTGCATGGATTGTGATGTCATAGTTTTGCATTGCATACTGCATTGCATGGATTGTGATGTCATAATTTTGCATTAAATGTTGCATTGCATGGATTGCGATGTCATAATTTTGCATTAAATGATGCTTTGCATGTATTATGATTGCATAATGTTGCAGTGCTTTTTGCATTGTATTTATTGTGATGTCATAATGTTGTATTAAATGTTGCATTGCATGGATTGTGATGTCATAGTTTTGCATTGCATACTGCATTGCATGGATTGTGATGTCATAATTTTGCATTAAACATTGCATTGCATGGATAATAATGTCATAATTTTGCATTGCATACTGCATTGCATGGATTGTGATGTCATAATTTTGCATTAAATGTTGCATTGCATGGATTGCGATGTCATAATTTTGCATTAAATGATGCTTTGCATGGATTGTGATGTCATAATGTTGCATTGCATACTGCATTGCATGGATTGTGATGTCATAATTTTGCATTAAATGATGCTTTGCATGGATTATGATGTCATAATTTTGCATTGCATACTGCATTGCATGGATTGTGAGGTCATAATTTTGCATTTCATACTGCATTGCATGGATTGTGATGTCATAATTTTGCATTAAATGATGCTTTGCATGGATTGTGTTGTCATAATTTTGCATTGCATACTGCATTGCATGGATTGTGATGTCATAATTTTGCATTAAATGATGCTTTGCATGGATTGTGATGTCATAATTTTGCATTAAATGTTGCATTGCATGGATTGCGATGTCATAATTTTGCATTAAATGATGCTTTGCATGGATTGTGATGTCATAATGTTGCATTGCATACTGCATTGCATGGATTGTGATGTCATAATTTTGCATTAAATGATGCTTTGCATGGATTATGATGTCATAATTTTGCATTGCATACTGCATTGCATGGATTGTGAGGTCATAATTTTGCATTGCATACTGCATTGCATGGATTGTGATGTCATAATTTTGCAATGCATGGATTGTGATGTCATAATTTTGCATTGCATACTGCATTGCATGGATTGTGATGTCATAATTTTGCATTAAATGATGCTTTGCATGGATTATGATGTCATAAGTTTGCATTGCATACTGCATTGCATGGATTGTGATGTCATAATTTTGCATTAAATGATGCTTTGCATGGATTGTGATGTCATAATTTTGCATTGCATACTGCATTGCATGGATTGTGATGTCATAATTTTGCATTGCATACTGCATTGCATGGATTGTGATGTCATAATTTTGCATTAAATGATGCTTTGCATGGATTATGATGTCAGAATTTTGCATTGCATACTGCATTGCATGGATTGTGATGTCATAATTGTACATTAAATGTTGCATTGCATGTATTATGATTGCATAATGTTGCATTGCTTTTTGCATTGCATTTATTGTCATGTCATAATGTTGTATTTAATGTTGCATTGCATGGATTGTGATGTCATAGTTTTGCATTGCATACTGCATTGCATGGATTGTGATGTCATAATTTTGCATTAAATGTTGCATTGCATGGATTGCGATGTCATAATTTTGCATTAAATGATGCTTTGCATGGATTGTGATGTCATAATGTTGCATTGCATACTGCATTGCATGGATTGTGATGTCATAATTTTGCATTAAATGATGCTTTGCATGGATTATGATGTCATAATTTTGCATTGCATACTGCATTGCATGGATTGTGAGGTCATAATTTTGCATTGCATACTGCATTGCATGGATTGTGATGTCATAATTTTGCAATGCATGGATTGTGATGTCATAATGTTGCATTGCATACTGCATTGCATGGATTGTGATGTCATAATTTGGCATTAAATGATGCTTTGCATGGATTATGATGTCATAAGTTTGCATTGCATACTGCATTGCATGGATTGTGATGTCATAATTTTGCATTAAATGATGCTTTGCATGGATTATGATGTCATAATTTTGCATTGCATACTGCATTGCATGGATTGTGATGTCATAATTTTGCATTAAATGTTGCATTGCATGTATTATGATTGCATAATGTTGCAGTGCTTTTTGCATTGTATTTATTGTGATGTCATAATGTTGTATTAAATGTTGCATTGCATGGATTGTGATGTCATAATTTTGCATTAAACATTGCATTGCATGGATAATAATGTCATAATTTTGCATTGCATACTGCATTGCATGGATTGTGATGTCATAATTTTGCATTGCATGGATTGTGATGTCATAATTTTGCATTGCATACTGTATTGCATGGATTGTGATGTCATAATTTTGCATTAAATGATGCTTTGCATGGATTGTGATGTCATAAATTTGCATTAAATGTTGCACTGCATGGATTGTGATGTCATAGTTTTGCATTGCATACTGCATTGCATGGATTGTGATGTCATAATTTTGCATTGCATACTGCATTGCATGGATTGTGATGTCATAATTTTGCATTAAATGATGCTTTGTATGGATTATGATGTCATAATTTTGCATTAAATTATGCTTTGCATGAATTATGATGTCATAATTTTGCATTGCATACTGCATTGCATGGATTGTGATGCAATAATTTTGCATTGCATACTGCATTGCATGGATTGTGATGTCATAATTTTGCATTGCATACTGCATTGCATGGATTGTGATGTCATAATTTTGCATTAAATGATGCTTTGCATGGATTGTGATGTCATAATTTTGCATTGCATACTGCATTGCATGGATTGTGATGTCATAATTTTGCATTAAATGATGCTTTGCATGGATTGTGATGTCATAATTTTGCATTGCATACTGCATTGCTTGGATTGTGATGTCATAATTTTGCATTGCATGGATTGTGATGTCATAATTTTGCATTACATGATGCTTTGCATGGATTGTGATGTCATAATTTTGCATTGCATGGATTGTGATGTCATAATTTTGCATTAAATGATGCTTTGCATGGATTATGATGTCATAATTTTGCATTGCATACTGCATTGCATGGATTGTGATGTCATAATTTTGCATTGCATGGATTGTGATGTCATAATTTTGCATTGCATAATGCATTGCATGGATTGTGATGTCATAATTTTGCAATACATGATGCTTTGCATGGATTATGATGTCATAATTTTGCATTGCATACTGCATTGCATGGATTGTGATGTCATAATTTTGCAATGCATACTGCATTGCATGGATTGTGATGTCATAATTTTGCAATGCATGGATTGTGGTGTCATAATTTTGCATTGCATACTGGATTGCATGGATTGTGATGGCATAATTTTGCATTAAATGATGCTTTGCATGGATTATGATGTCATAATGTGGCATTGCATACTGCATTGCATGGATTGTGATGTAATAATTTTGCATTAAATGATGCTTTGCATGGATTATGATGTCATAATGTTGCATTGCATACTGCATTGCATGGATTGTGATGTTATAATTTTGAATTAAATGATGCTTTGCATGGATTGTGATGTCATAATTTTGCATTGCATGCTATATTGCATAGATTGTGATGTCATAATTTTGCATTGCATACTGCATTGCATGGATTGTGATGTCATAATTTTGCATTAAATGATGCTTTGCATGGATTGTGATGTCATAATTTTGCATTGCATACTACATTGCATGGATTGTGATGTCATAATTTTGCATTGCATACTGCATTGCATGAATTGTGATGTCATAATTTTGCATTGCATGGATTGTGATGTCATAATTTTGCATTGCATAATGCATTGCATGGATTGTGATGTCATAATTTTGCATTGCATACTGCATTGCATGGATTGTGATGTCATAATTTTGCAATGCATACTGCATTGCATGGATTGTGATGTCATAATTTTGCAATGCATGGATTGTGATGTCATAATTTTGCATTGCATACTGGATTGCATGGATTGTGATGTCATAATTTTGCATTAAATGATGCTTTGCATGGATTATGATGTCATAATGTTGCATTGCATACTGCATTGCATGGATTGTGATGTAATAATTTTGCATTAAATGATGCTTTGCATGGATTATGATGTCATAATGTTGCATTGCATACTGCATTGCATGGATTGTGATGTAATAATTTTGCATTAAATGATGCTTTGCATGGATTGTGATGTCATAATTTTGCATTGCATGCTATATTGCATAGATTGTGATGTCATAATTTTGCATTGCATACTGCATTGCATGGATTGTGATGTCATAATTTTGCATTAAATGATGCTTTGCATGGATTATGATGTCATAATTTTGCATTGCATACTGCATTGCATGGATTGTGATGTCATAATTTTGCATTGCATACTGCATTGCATGGATTGTGATATCATAATTTTGCATTAAATGATGATTTGCATGGATTATGATGTCATAATTTTGCATTGCATACTGCATTGCATGGATTGTGAGGTCATAATTTTGCATTGCATACTGCATTGCATGGATTGTGATGTCATAATTTTGCAATGCATGGATTGTGATGTCATAATTTTGCATTGCATACTGGATTGCATGGATTGTGATGTCATAATTTTGCATTACATGATGCTTTGCATGGATTATGATTTTATAATGTTGCATTGCATACTGCATTGCATGGATTGTGATGTAATAATTTTGCATTAAATGATGCTTTGCATGGATTGTGATGTCATAATTTTGCATTGCATACTATATTGCATAGATTGTGATGTCATAATTTTGCATTGCATACTGCATTGCATGGATTGTGATGTCAGAAGTTTGCATTAAATGATGCTTTGCATGGATTATGATGTCATAATTTTGCATTGCATACTGCATTGCATGGATTGTGATGTCATAATTTTGCATTGCATACTGCATTGCTTGGATTGTGATGTCATAATTTTGCATTAAATGATGCTTTGCATGGATTATGATGTCATAATTTTGCATTGCATACTGCATTGCATGGATTGTGATGTCATAATTTTGCATTGCATACTGCATTGCTTGGATTGTGATGTCATAATTTTGCATTGCATAGATTGTGATGTCATAATTTTGCATTAAATGTTGCATTGCTTGGATTGTGAAGTCATAATTTTGCATTGCATACTGCATTGCATGGATTATGATGTCATAATTTTGCATTGCATACTGCATTGCATGGATTGTGATGTCATAATTTTGCATTACATGATGCTTTGCATGGATTATGATGTCATAATGTTGCATTGAATACTGCATTGCATGGATTGTGATGTCATAATTTTGCATTGCATGGATTGTGATGTCATAATTTTGCATTAAATGATGCTTTGCATGCATTATGATGTCATAATTTTGCATTGCATACTGCATTGCATTGATTGTGATGTCATAATTTTGCATTAAATGATGCTTTGCATGGATTGTGATGTCATAATTTTGCATTGCATACTACATTGCATAGATTGTGATGTCATCATTTTGCATTGCATACTGCATTGCATGGATTGTGATGTCAGAATTTTGCATTAAATGATGCTTTGCATGGATTGTATTGTCATAATTTTGCATTGCATACTGCATTGCATGGATTGTGATGTCATAATTTTGCATTAAATGTTGCATTGCTTGGATTGTGATGTCATAATTTTGCATTGCATACTGCATTGCATGGATTGTGATGTCATAATTTTGCATTAAATGATGCTTTGCATGGATTGTGATGTCATAATTTTGCATTGCATACTACATTGCATGGATTGTGATGTCATAATTTTGCATTGCATACTGCATTGCATGGATTGTGATGTCATAATTTTGCATTGCATGGATTGTGATGTCATAATTTTGCATTGCATAATGCATTGCATGGATTGTGATGTCATAATTTTGCAATGCATGGATTGTGATGTCATAATTTAGCATTGCATAGATTGTGATGTCATAATTTTGCATTAAATGTTGCATTGCTTGGATTGTGATGTCATAATTTTGCATTGCATACTGCATTGCATGGATTATGATGTCATAATTTTGCATTGCATACTGCATTGAATGGATTGTGATGTCATAATTTTGCATTGCATAGATTGTGATGTCATAATTTTGCATTAAATGTTGCATTGCTTGGATTGTGATGTCATAATTTTGCATTGCATACTGCATTGCATGGATTATGATGTCATAATTTTGCATTGCATACTGCATTGCATGGATTGTGATGTCATAATTTTGCATTAAATGATGCTTTGCATGGATTATGATGTCATAATGTTGCATTGCATACTGCATTGCATGGATTGTGATGTAATAATTTTGCATTAAATGATGCTTTGCATGGATTGTGATGTCATAATTTTGCATTGCATACCATATTGCATAGATTGTGATGTCATAATTTTGCATTGCATACTGCATTGCATAGATTGTGATGTCATAATTTTGCATTAAATGATGCTTTGCATGGATTATGATGTCATAATTTTGCATTGCATACTGCATTGCATGGATTGTGATGTCATAATTTTGCATTGCATACTGCATTGCATGGATTGTGATGTCATAATTTTGCATTAAATGTTGCATTGCTTGGATTGTGATGTCATAATTTTGCATTGCATACTGCATTGCATGGATTGTGATGTCATAATTTTGCATTAAATGATGCTTTGCATGGATTGTGATGTCATAATTTTGCATTGCATACTACATTGCATGGATTGTGATGTCATAATTTTGCATTGCATACTGCATTGCATGGATTGTGATGTCATAATTTTGCATTGCATAATGCATTGCATGGATTGTGATGTCATAATTTTGCAATGCATGGATTGTGATGTCATAATTTAGCATTGCATAGATTGTGATGTCATAATTTTGCATTAAATGTTGCATTGCTTGGATTATGATGTCATAATTTTGCATTGCATACTGCATTGCATGGATTGTGATGTCATAATTTTGCATTGCATAGATTGTGATGTCATAATTTTGCATTAAATGTTGCATTGCTTGGATTGTGATGTCATAATTTTGCATTGCATACTGCATTGCATGGATTATGATGTCATAATTTTGCATTGCATACTGCATTGCATGGATTGTGATGTCATAATTTTGCATTAAATGATGCTTTGCATGGATTATGATGTCATAATGTTGCATTGCATACTGCATTGCATGGATTGTGATGTAATAATTTTGCATTAAATGATGCTTTGCATGGATTGTGATGTCATAATTTTGCATTGCATACCATATTGCATAGATTGTGATGTCATAATTTTGCATTGCATACTGCATTGCATGGATTGTGATGTCATAATTTTGCATTAAATGATGCTTTGCATGGATTATGATGTCATAATTTTGCATTGCATACTGCATTGCATGGATTGTGATGTCATAATTTTGCATTGCATACTGCATTGCATGGATTGTGATGTCATAATTTTGCATTAAATGATGCTTTGCATGGATTATGATGTCATAATTTTACATTGCATACTGCATTGCATGGACTGTGATGTCATAATTTTGCATTGCATACTGCATTGCTTGGATTGTGATGTCATAATTTTGCATTGCATGGATTGTTATGTCATAATTTTGCATTAAAATGTTGCATTGCTTGGATTGTGATGTCATAATTTTGCATTGCATACTGCATTGCATGGATTATGATGTCATAATTTTGCATTGCATACTGCATTGCATGGATTGTGATGTCATAATTTTGCATTACATGATGCTTTGCATGGATTATGATGTCATAATGTTGCATTGCATACTGCATTGCATGGATTGTGATGTCATAATTTTGCATTGCATACTGCATTGCATGGATTGTGATGTCATAATTTTGCACTGCATGGATTGTGATGTCATAATTTTGCATTGCATACTGCATTGCATGGATTGTGATGTCATAATTTTGCATTAAATTATGCTTTGCATAGATTATGATGTCATAATTTTGCATTGCATATTGCATTGCATGGATTGTGATGTCATAATTTTGCATTAAATGATGCTTTGCATGGATTATGATGTCATAATTTTGCATTGCATTGATTGTGATGTCATAATTTTGCATTAAATGATGCTTTGCATGGATTGTGATGTCATAATTTTGCATTGCATACTACATTGCATAGATTGTGATGTCATAATTTTGCATTGCATACTGCATTGCATGGATTGTGATGTCAGAATTTTGCATTAAATGATGCTTTGCATGGATTGTGATGTCATAATTTTGCATTGCATACTGCATTGCATGGATTGTGATGTCATAATGTTGCATTAAATGTTGCATTGCTTGGATTGTGATGTCATAATTTTTCATTGCATACTGCATTGCATGGATTGTGATGTCATAATTTTGCATTGCATACTGCATTGCATGGATTGTGATGTCATAAATTTGCATTAAATAATGCTTTGCATGGATTATGATGTCATAATTTTGCATTGCATACTGCATTGCATGGATTGTAATGTCATAAGTTTGCATTGCATACTGCATTGCATGGATTGTGATGTCATAATTTTGCATTGCATGGATTGTGATGTCATAATTTTGCATTGCATACTGCATTGCATGGATTGTGATGTCATAATTTTGCATTAAATGATGCTTTGCATGGATTATGATGTCATAATTTTGCATTGCATACTGCATTGCATGGATTGTGAAGTCATAACGTTGCATTAAATGATGCTTTGCATGGATTGTGATGTCATAATTTTGCATTGCATACTACATTGCATGGATTGTGATGTCATAATTTTGCATTGCATACTACATTGCATGGATTGTGATGTCATCATTTTGCATTGCATACTGCATTGCATGGATTGTGATGTCATAATTTTGCATTAAATGATGCTTTGCATGGATTGTGATGTCATAATTTTGCATTGCATACTGCATTGCATGGATTGTGATGTCATAATTTTGCATTAGATGTTGCATTGCTTGGATTTTGATGTCATAATTCTGCATTGCATACTGCATTGCATGGATTGTGATGTCATACTTTTGCATTGCATACTGCATTGCATGGATTGTGATGTCATAATTTTGCATTAAATGATGCTTTGCATGGATTGTGATGTCATAATTTTGCATTGCATACTGCATTGCATGGATTGTGATGTCATCATTTTGCATTAAATGTTGCATTGCATGGATTGCGATGTCATAATTTTGCATTAAATGATGCTTTGCATGGATTGTGATGTCATAATGTTGCATTGCATACTGCATTGCATGGATTGTGATGTCATAATTTTGCATTAAATGATGCTTTGCATGGATTATGATGTCATAATTTTGCATTGCATACTGCATTGCATGGATTGTGATGTCATAACGTTGCATTGCATACTGCATTGCATGGATTGTGATGTCATAATTTTGCATTGCATAATGCATTGCATGGATTGTGATGTCATAATTATGCATTACATGATGCTTTGCATGGATTATGATGTCCTAATTTTGCATTGCATACTGCATTGCATGGATTGTGATGTCAGAATTTTGCATTAAATGATGCTTTGCATGGATTGTGATGTCATAATTTTGCATTGCATACTGCATTGCATGGATTGTGATGTCATAATTTTGCATTAAATGTTGCATTGCTTGGATTGTGATGTCATAATTTTGCATTGCATACTGCATTGCATGGATTGTGATGTCTTAAATTTGCATTAAATAATGCTTTGCATGGATTATGATGTCATAATTTTGCATTGCATACTGCATTGCATGGATTGTAATGTCATAATGTTGCATTGCATACTGCATTGCATGGATTGTGATGTCATAATTTTGCATTGCATGGATTGTGATGTCATAATTTTGCATTGCATACTGCATTGCATGGATTGTGATGTCATAATTTTGCATTAAATGATGCTTTGCATGGATTGTGATGTCATAATTTTGCATTGCATACTACATTGCATGGATTGTGATGTCATAATTTTGCATTGCATACTGCATTGCATGGATTGTGATGTCATAATTTTGCATTAAATGATGCTTTGCATGGATTGTGATGTCATAATTTTGCATTGCATACTGCATTGCATGGATTGTGATGTCATAATTTTGCATTGCATACTACATTGCATGGATTGTGATGTCATAATTTTGCATTGCATACTACATTGCATGGATTGTGATGTCATAATTTTGCATTGCATACTGCATTGCATGGATTGTGATGTCATAATTTTGCATTAAATGATGCTTTGCATGGATTGTGATGTCATAATTTTGCATTGCATACTGCATTGCATGGATTGTGATGTCATAATTTTGCATTGCATACTACATTGCATGGATTGTGATGTCATAATTTTGCATTGCATACTACATTGCATGGATTGTGATGTCATAATTTTGCATTGCATACTGCATTGCATGGATTGTGATGTCATAATTTTGCATTAAATGATGCTTTGCATGGATTGTGATGTCATAATTTTGCATTGCATACTGCATTGCATGGATTGTGATGTCATAATTTTGCATTAAATGATGCTTTGCATGGATTGTGATGTCATAATTTTGCATTGCATACTGCATTGCATGGATTGTGATGTCATAATTTTGCATTAAATGATGTTTTGCATGGATTGTGATGTCATAATTTTGCATTGCATACTGCATTGCATGGATTGTGATGTCATAATTTTGCATTAAATGTTGCATTGCATGGATTGCGATGTCATAATTTTGCATTAAATGATGCTTTGCATGGATTGTGATGTCATAATGTTGCATTGCATACTGCATTTCATGGATTGTGATGTCATAATTTTGCATTAAATGATGCTTTGCATGGATTATGATGTCATAATTTTGCATTGCATACTGCATTGCATGGATTGTGAGGTCATAATTTTGCATTTCATACTGCATTGCATGGATTGTGATGTCATAATTTTGCATTAAATGATGCTTTGCATGGATTGTGATGTCATAATTTTGCATTGCATACTGCATTGCATGGATTGTGATGTCATAATTTTGCATTAAATGATGCTTTGCATGGATTGTGATGTCATAATTTTGCATAAAATGTTGCATTGCATGGATTGCGATGTCATAATTTTGCATTAAATGATGCTTTGCATGGATTGTGATGTCATAATGTTGCATTGCATACTGCATTGCATGGATTGTGATGTCATAATTTTGCATTAAATGATGCTTTGCATGGATTATGATGTCATAATTTTGCATTGCATACTGCATTGCATGGATTGTGAGGTCATAATTTTGCATTGCATACTGCATTGCATGGATTGTGATGTCATAATTTTGCAATGCATGGATTGTGATGTCATAATTTTGCATTGCATACTGCATTGCATGGATTGTGATGTCATAATTTTGCATTAAATGATGCTTTGCATGGATTATGATGTCATAAGTTTGCATTGCATACTGCATTGCATGGATTGTGATGTCTTAATTTTGCATTAAATGATGCTTTGCATGGATTGTGATGTCATAAGTTTGCATTGCATACTGCATTGCATGGATTGTGATGTCATAATTTTGCATTAAATGATGCTTTGCATGGATTGTGATGTCATAATTTTGCATTGCATACTGCATTGCATGGATTGTGATGTCATAATTTTGCATTGCATACTGCATTGCATGGATTGTGATGTCATAATTTTACATTAAATGTTGCATTGCATGTATTATGATTGCATAATGTTGCATTGCTTTTTGCATTGCATTTATTGTCATGTCATAATGTTGTATTTAATGTTGCATTGCATGGATTGTGATGTCATAGTTTTGCATTGCATACTGCATTGCATGGATTGTGATGTCATAATTTTGCATTAAATGTTGCATTGCATGGATTGCGATGTCATAATTTTGCATTAAATGATGCTTTGCATGGATTGTGATGTCATAATGTTGCATTGCATACTGCATTGCATGGATTGTGATGTCATAATTTTGCATTAAATGATGCTTTGCATGGATTATGATGTCATAATTTTGCATTGCATACTGCATTGCATGGATTGTGAGGTCATAATTTTGCATTGCATACTGCATTGCATGGATTGTGATGTCATAATTTTGCAATGCATGGATTGTGATGTCATAATGTTGCATTGCATACTGCATTGCATGGATTGTGATGTCATAATTTTGCATTAAATGATGCTTTGCATGGATTATGATGTCATAAGTTTGCATTGCATACTGCATTGCATGGATTGTGATGTCATAATTTTGCATTAAATGATGCTTTGCATGGATTACGATGTCATAATTTTGCATTGCATACTGCATTGCATGGATTGTGATGTCATAATTTTGCATTAAATGTTGCATTGCATGTATTATGATTGCATAATGTTGCAGTGCTTTTTGCATTGTATTTATTGTGATGTCATAATGTTGTATTAAATGTTGCATTGCATGGATTGTGATGTCATAGTTTTGCATTGCATACTGCATTGCATGGATTGTGATGTCATAATTTTGCATTAAACATTGCATTGCATGGATAATAATGTCATAATTTTGCATTGCATACTGCATTACATGGATTGTGATGTCATAATTTTGCATTAAATGATGCTTTGCATGGATTTTTATGTCATAATTTTGCATTGCATACTGCATTGCATGGATTGTGATGTCATAATTTTGCATTGCATGGATTGTGATGTCATAATTTTGCATTGCATACTGTATTGCATGGATTGTGATGTCATAATTTTGCATTAAATGATGCTTTGCATGAATTATGATGTCATAATTTTGCATTGCATACTGCATTGCATGGATTGTGATGCCATAATGTTGCATTGCATACTGCATTGCATGGATTGTGATGTCATAAATTTGCATTAAATGTTGCACTGCATGGATTGTGATGTCATAGTTTTGCATTGCATACTGCATTGCATGGATTGTGATGTCATAATTTTGCATTGCATACTGCATTGCATGGATTGTGATGTCATAATTTTGCATTAAATGATGCTTTGTATGGATTATGATGTCATAATTTTGCATTAAATTATGCTTTGCATGAATTATGATGTCATAATTTTGCATTGCATACTGCATTGCATGGATTGTGATGCAATAATTTTGCATTGCATACTGCATTGCATGGATTGTGATGTCATAATTTTGCATTGCATACTGCATTGCATGGATTGTGATGTCATAATTTTGCATTAAATGATGCTTTGCATGGATTGTGATGTCATAATTTTGCATTGCATACTGCATTGCATGGATTGTGATGTCATAATTTTGCATTAAATGATGCTTTGCATGGATTGTGATGTCATAATTTTGCATTGCATACTGCATTGCATGGATTGTGATGTCATAATTTTGCATTAAATGTTGCATTGCATGGATTGCGATGTCATAATTTTGCATTAAATGATGCTTTGCATGGATTGTGATGTCATAATGTTGCATTGCATACTGCATTGCATGGATTGTGATGTCATAATTTTGCATTAAATGATGCTTTGCATGGATTATGATGTCATAATTTTGCATTGCATACTGCATTGCATGGATTGTGAGGTCATAATTTTGCATTTTTATACTGCATTGCATGGATTGTGATGTCATAATTTTGCATTAAATGATGCTTTGCATGGATTGTGATGTCATAATTTTGCATTGCATACTGCATTGCATGGATTGTGATGTCATAATTTTGCATTAAATGATGCTTTGCATGGATTGTGATGTCATAATTTTGCATTAAATGTTGCATTGCATGGATTGTATATGTCATAATTTTGCATTAAATGATGCTTTGCATGGATTGTGATGTCATAATGTTGCATTGCATACTGCATTGCATGGATTGTGATGTCATAATTTTGCATTAAATGATGCTTTGCATGGATTATGATGTCATAAGTTTGCATTGCATACTGCATTGCATTGATTGTGATGTCATAATTTTGCATTAAATGATGCTTTGCATGGATTATGATGTCATAATTTTGCATTGCATACTGCATTGCATGGATTGTGATGTCATAATTTTGCATTAAATGTTGCATTGCATGTATTATGATTGCATAATGTTGCAGTGCTTTTTGCATTGTATTTATTGTGATGTCATAATGTTGTATTAAATGTTGCATTGCATGGACTGTGATGTCATAGTTTTGCATTGCATACTGCATTGCATGGATTGTGATGTCATAATTTTGCATTAAACATTGCATTGCATGGATAATAATGTCATAATTTTGCATTGCATACTGCATTGCATGGATTGTGATGTCATAATTTTGCATTAAATGATGCTTTGCATGGATTTTTATGTCATAATTTTGCATTGCATACTGCATTGCATGGATTGTGATGTCATAATTTTGCATTGCATGGATTGTGATGTCATAATTTTGCATTGCATACTGTATTGCATGGATTGTGATGTCATAATTTTGCATTAAATGATGCTTTGCATGAATTATGATGTCATAATTTTGCATTGCATACTGCATTGCATGGATTGTGATGCCATAATGTTGCATTGCATACTGCATTGCATGGATTGTGATGTCATAAATTTGCATTAAATGTTGCACTGCATGGATTGTGATGTCATAGTTTTGCATTGCATACTGCATTGCATGGATTGTGATGTCATAATTTTGCATTGCATACTGCATTGCATGGATTGTGATGTCATAATTTTGCATTAAATGATGCTTTGTATGGATTATGATGTCATAATTTT